>NC_083408.1:63391856-63694886 GCF_020745735.1 Hemiscyllium ocellatum | reverse complement strand
TTATACACATTTTAAAATTAAATCTTGCGTTTTTGTTAATTTCTTCAGTTAACCATCGTCCTCCCTTCAAAAGTTTTCTTGACATTGGGAATATACTAATACTGAGTATTCTGAAATATATCAAAGATGTTTTCCACTCTGTCTCTATTAATATATTCCCTAGTCACATATACCAGATCAATTCAACTAGCTCAGCTTTCATGCCAATACAACTGTCTTTATCTTGGCTTAAAGAAACTAGTCTTAGACCCACATTCTCCCTTTCAAACTGGATGTTATATTCAGTCATAAAATGATTGCTGTTACATAGAGGTACCTTGACACAGAGAAAATATCAAGTCTAAGTATAATCTTCTATCTGGTTGGTTCCAAAATGTATTGCTCTAAGAAATTATCTGAGGAACACTTTAGGAAATTTTTGTCGCAGCATCTAGTGCCAATCTGATTTTTCTCCTTGAAATGGAAGTGAAATTCACCAATGACTTTTGCTGTCCCTTTATCTCAAGCACCTAATATTTCTTCTTATATACTTACCCCACATTTTAGTTACTGTTAGAAGCCACTCTTACTAATAACATTTTCCCTCTACTAAAATGATTCTACATCCTGACCTGAACCAAGGTTATCTCTCACCATTACACAAATTCCTTCCTTGATTAGTAGTTCAATTCCTCCATATTTATCTTCATATTTTTCTTGAATGTGATACACCTACCAATATTCATAACTCAGTCTTTGTCATCCAGAAAGCATGGGTCTGTGGTAGCTATCAGATCTTATTCATTTGTTTCCATGCGCTCTATCAATTCATTTAATTTGTTATGTATGTGATGCACATTCAGAAACAGAGCTGTACATTTGGTCTTTTTCTTAGTTTGTAATATCTAGTCTTAATTGCTGGTATAATCTTAGGATTTTCCTCTCTGTGCCTTCCTGCCATTCTCTGATCCTCATTTCCCATATTACTATCTTTTGTAATTACATTGTCTTTACTTTTTGAGATATAAATCTTTTCACACTTGATTGCTTGCCCCTACTATTTAATTTAAAATCCTTTCTATCTTTCTAGGCATGCAGTTCACAAAAAAATTGCCCCAATATGGTTCAGGCTTGATTGATCAGTATTTTGGGAAAGTTCTGGACTTAGAAAGAATTCAAAAGGAGTGAAAGATTTGCTTAAAGCTACATTCTATTTAATTGATAGTCCTTTTGCTGTATATAATTCAATTTATTTTGTACTGTTCAAATTATTATTGAAGCTTTTCAATCATAGAATACAAGAGATTCCAATTACTGTTTCTTATACACAAATAAAATCTATCTGCTGAAATAGAAACATACTTATTCTGTTTTGGAAGCATTTTATTGTGGACTAAATAATTTTTACAAAATAAGATATATGAAATGTAATATATAGCCTGATATGTCATGAATATAGAAATGTACAGGTCTTTCTCCTGTAATGTGATTATAATTTTGCAGTCAACTCTGTGACAGAGCTTGGTAATTTTCTTCTAGTGTCGTCTGAGATTTCAGCTATGAAAAATTTACACATTATACTTAAGCCTGTTTTAACACTAATTCTAAAATTTTGAAAGTTATTATAAAACGTATAAATGTTAGTGGGCGGCATGGTGGCACAGTGGTTAGCACTTCTGCCTCACAGCGCCTGAGACCCGGGTTCAGTTCCCGACTCAGGCGACTGACTGTGTGGAGTTTGCACGTTCTCCCCGTGTCTGCGTGGGTTTCCTCCGGGTGCTCCGGTTTCCTCCCACAGTCCAAAGATGTGCGGGTCAGGTGAATTGGCCAAGCTAAATTGCCCCTAGTGTTAGGTAAGGGGTAAATGTAAGGGTATGGGTGGGTTTCGCTTCGGCGGGTCGGTGTGGATTTGTTGGGCCGAAGGGCCTGTTTCCACACTGTAAGTCTAATCTAATCAAAGTTACAAAGCACTTCCATCTGATATTAGTGCAAAAGTTAGGAATAGAGGATGCTATGCCATTTCACCAGTTCTCTTCTCATCCTCCATTATCCAAATAAAACACTGTGACAGAGTGAGAGCAGAGACACCAGATGAAACACTATGAGAGGAGAGAGAGAGAGAGAGAGAGAGAGAAAGAGAGAGAGTATATACAGCAGATAAAATACTGTGAGACAGAGCAAACACTATACAAAACATCACACCAGAGAGAGAGCAAACACCAGCTAAACACTGCAAGACAGAGAGAGAGAGAGAGAGAGAGAGAGAGAGAGAGAGATAGTGAGAGTGGGCACTTGTTATAGGTGGCAATGATGTGGCATGGTATTGCACAGTAAAATGGCCAGTCCCTTGACTGTTAAATGCTTTGGACCATGATAATCTGTTTGTTTCTCCATCTGTGCTAAAGAGCAATGCATGCCACAGAGACTGGTTGCTAATATGTTATGAGGCTGGCACACTTGAAGTCAGCACAAAGTGAGTAAGAACTACAAAAGTAATCTGGAGGTATACCAGACAGCCTTTGTAGATGCTTGCATGTGTGTAAAACGATTAGACAAACAAATGCTGAACATAAATGTCCATGAACTCCAAAGTGAAGTGCTGAACAGCTGAAGTGGTGTGTAATTTATTCTGAAAGAAGCCAATGTAAATATGGTGAGGTTGGTGGTTTGGTGATGCCCAGCTGCATGGAGGAAAGCTGAAAGACGGTGACATCCCTGGAATATACAGAGAAATAGTGGGTGATGGTGCAGTGGGATAAAGACCCAGAGAAGCAAGCAGCGAGCTGTGGCACTCGGACATTTTCACATGTATGTTAGAATCATAGAATCCCTACAATATGGAAACAGGCCATTTCGCCAAACAAGTCCACACTGACTCTCTGAAGAATAACCGACACAGACCCATTCCCCTATATTTACCCCTGACTAATGCACCTAACCTACACATCCTTGAACACTGTGGGCAATTTAGCATGGCCAGTTAACCTAACCTGCACATCTTTGGATTGTGGGAGAAAACCGGAGCACCCGGAGGTAATCCACACAGACACGGATGCATGAATGTGCAAACTCCACACAGACAGTTGCCTAAAACTGAAATCAAACCCAGGTCCCTGGCAATGTGAGGCAGCAGTGCTAACCACTGAGCCACCGTGTCATTAGGAATTGGTGTCATCTAGATTCCCATGGAGGGAGGGGACAATAGAGAGCTGCTTAGAAATGAGGCAAGATTAGCTATTAATAAGATAAAAAATATGAATGAAAATTCATTTTGGGCGACACGGTGGCACAGTGGTTAGCACTGCTGCCTCACAGCACCAGAAACTCAGGTTCAATTCCCGCCTCAGGCGACTCTGTGTGGAGTTTGCACATTCTCTCTGTGTCTGTGTGGGTTTCCTCCAGGTGCTCCAGTTTCCTCCCACAATCGAAAAATGTGCCGGTTAGGTGAATTGGCCATGCTAAATTGTCCGTAGTGTTAGGTGAAGGGTAAATGTAGGGGAATGGGTCCGGGTGAGTTGCGCTTCGGTGGGTCGATGTGGACTTGTTGGGCCGAAGGGCCTGTTTCCACACTGTAAGTAATCTAATGTAGTCACCACACATTCATGAAATTTGGGACTTGCCACTAAATTCTTAAGGAAAGAAAATCTCTATTTTTCTGTATCAGCAAGATCTTGCTTTTTTTTCATGTTCATTCTATTTTCCCAACTTCCTTGCCATTGTCCAATCTGTTAAATGCCCGGGAAACCTCTGCCCCTAAGTACCTAGCTTGCCTACAATGGTGCAGCTTTAATTTCACTGAACTCATAACCCAGAAAGCCAGGTTGATTCTTTGGATCTGCACCTTCAAGTCCTCACCATTGCAGCTGATGGAATTTAAATTCAATTGAAAAATTCACTTAAATAAATTTAAAAACCTGGAATTGGAAACTATTTTCAGTAGTGTCATCAATGATCCTAAATGTACTTGATTGATTAATGACGAATCGGGAAGAAAATCTGCCGGCTTAATCTGGCCTAGCCTATGTGTAACTCTGCACCACAACAATGTGGTAAACTCTGAACGGCTGCAGTGAGGAACTAAGGATGACATCAAATGTTGATATTACAAATGTTACCCTTGGAAAATTAAACAAAAGATGCTTTATCAGTGAGCAGAAATGTCTCCCACTATCATTGTAATGTAAATAAAATTACCCAATTTCTGTTTTTGCCAGAAACAATAATGAACTCTGCTAAAGATTGTGCTGGTAATGTATATATACAAAAAGATGATAATCCATGTGAGCAGGGTGGGAGGAGGGAAATGGAGAATGTAGTAGATGAGCAGAAATGAACCATTCCAGGTAGTGACCTAGTTAAAACTGAAAAAGAAATCATTATAAAATTTGTCAGGCTTATCACAAGTTTGGAACATCTCTGTTGGGAATAGCAATGTGAAATTTCAGACAAGTAACAGTAATATGACAGGGTAGTATGTTGGCTGATGTCAGAAAACATATCTTTATAATTTTATTTTAGTTGAAATGGGGAATTGGTTTGTAGAGCATTGTGATGCCAACACACTGTGGGTTCAATTCCCATCACTGGTTTGAGGTTACCCTGAAGGACTCTCCTTCTTAACCTCTCCCCTTGCCTAAGGTCTGGTGGCCCTCAATCGCCACCAGTCGCTTCTTTCTGAGAGAGCAGCCTATATGGTCTGGTAAGTCCATGATGACACAACAATAGTTTAAACATGTAGTTTATTTGATTGGAGTTGTGATACTGTTTCAAAGTAGTCAAAAGTAAACTGATGATTCTTTCAAAAATGTATTCTAAATGTAATGAATACAGACTCTGTTGAAATCACTTGAGATTAAGAACTCCTGCAGATAATGCTCATTAACAGCTTGCATTTATACAGCACCTTTCAAGGTCCTTGGGGCACAGTGGTACTCTCCCTACCTTTGGGCGAGGGGAATTGGGTTCACCTGTATATTAACAATGTGAATAGTTTGATGAGAACATTCTATATAGCACCTTTTAATTTAACAAAATGTTTCAAGATACTTTAAAGCAGAGTTATCAGCCAGAATTTGACATAACAACATGGAACGAGATATTAGAGCAGGTGAACGAGTGTGTATAAAAACAAAAACCAAAAGAACTATGGATGCTGTAAATCATTCCACCTAATGAAATGGCCTTCCCTTGTCACATGGTGGTAAACCAATTGGGATCCTACTGAGAGCCAGGTAGAGAGAAAGGCTCTTTCAGGAAGAGGCAGGCTTTTACATAGAACAAACATCACTTGTCTGACAGGTGACATGAAACTTGGCAAGGAAGAAGCATCGTGCCTAATTGACACACGAGTTAGGACATCAACCATTACTCATTGGTTTTATCATGAGGCAGCTCTCTGAGGTGTAAAGCTAATTGATGTCTCTTCTCTCATCTTTACATCTACCTTTCAGGTGTTGGGCATCCCCTGTTATGGCTACAATGAACTCTTCCTATCTGTGTTTAATCACACCTTTTATTGCCTCAGCTTGGTGGAAGTTCAGGACCTGATTAATCAAAGTAATGAAGTTAAGGGTACCCTTAGTTTTGGGGATGAATGTACTGAGAGATATCTGGGTATCGTTGGAAAGCATGTATAGTGACAACCATGAACAGCAGAATATAACATCAGCTTATGGGACCAGAAATTTTTGACTTTTTTTCCATGCACTCAAGGTGTAAGAGCCTGTATGTATCTAGAGCTGTTAGAGTGCTCGGTCATCAGGCACCATCACTGTTCTTGAAGGCTTATGGGTATTCTGATCTGCTAATTCACAGGGTTATGGCTAAAAATGACAATCTGTAAAAATTCCTTACCCCATCTTTTAGATGAAGTCTGACTCTATCTGCAAAAGTCTTTGGTTTAGGGTATCATCCATGAGTCAGCAAGACCATATCTGCCCCCATAGTCCTGAGAAGGAAGAACAAGGAAAGCTGAGATTCTATGTCAATTATTGGGCACTCGATGCAAAGACTTATAAGGATCTTCATCTTTACTTAAGAACAAGGAAGCATTGCAAGTTCTCAAAGGTGCATTGTTTTTCTGCAGTGTTAATCTTGGACACAGCTATAACTAGCTCCCTACTGTAGAACAACACATTAAAAGCATTAGTGTATGAATAGGGACCTGAGGACTTTTTGAGTAAGCAAGAATGTCATTTTGGCTTTGTAATACTCCAATCACTTCCATATATGTGATGTATAAAACTTTTGGTGACCTTAGTTTCCATTCTCTCCTCATGTCATTGAACAATATACTCATCTGGTTCAACATTCGAGGAGACCTTTCCATGACTAGACACTGTCTTGCCCAGCTGTTGCAGAGAAGGGCCAACTTGCCTGGACAAGAGTACAGCAACTTCATTTGCAGGGATTTACTCCTGACAGTGAGAAAATCCAATGGTAGATGTGTGGTCCCAGCCTAATATAGTCAGGGAACTGTGTGGGTACCTTCATCTTGTGGATTGCTAGAGGAGACCTGTGCGAAGCTATATGCAGTTGTCAGCTCCGCTCCCAGATTTACTGAGGAAATCAGGGAATACTCCAGGAGAGAATAGGAAAGAATGTATAAGGCATGATCCTTCACAGAACATGGCAGGAAATTGGACACCAGCTGATGAAAATTCTTTTTGCATCTTCAGCTACCAGCTTGTCCTTGGCTATCTATATTTTCAAATCCCTCTTATAGTGGAAACTGATGGGTATTTCCTTGGCCCAGGAGTATTGCTGCACAGAAGGTTCAAGGGCAGGAAACAGTAGTTAATATTTATGCCAGTCAGATTTCCAAGCTAAATGCAAGAAGTATGAAGGATCTTGAGTTTCCACCTTTGAGAGGTGGATGCTTAGAGACATTCTGATCAATGCAGAGTTTGATATGTTTACAGACAACAAAGCATCAGCTATTTCAAAGCATCTACTAAGCTGGGAGCAACGAAATGGGCTGCTGAACTTGCATCATTTTGTTTCCAAATCTGGTACAGGTCAGGCAAAAGTAAGATGAATGCCCAGGGTCAAAAGACAAACACTTACTCAGCTGAATGGGGCTGTAGTGGACACAATGCTCAGACACCAAATTGAAGGCAGCATGCCAGCCCCAATTCCCTATAACGCTTGGACTATGATTCAGTGGAGCATCACTGAATCACTTGTGAGTAAGAATCAATCCAGGTCCAGAGATGTAAAGCCAGACGGGGTTTTACTCTTGCCGTCATTTTCAACAGAAGACCTCAGACAATTTCATCTGATTGACATAGACATCAATAAACAGCTCAATGATTGGAAGACCTGACATCCTCCAAACCAGTGCCACTACTGAGGAGTCCAAAAAGTCACAGAAAATGTTGAGGTGCTGGAAGAGGATCCAGGAGGATGGAATCCTTTACTGGCTACTTCATGATGAGGAGAGAAATGGGTGAAGCAACTCATGCTTCCCGAGAACGTTGAGTGTCACGTGTTGTAGCACTTAATGATCAAACAGGACACCATATGACACAAACAACAATTGCTCTGACCAGAGAGTGTATTACTGACCTGGGATGGCTGCTGATATTGATGACAAATGTTAAAGTTGTGAGATATCTACTTTAGCCAAAGCAGGTAAGTGACTTCAACCCAACATAGGATCCCTGGTCACCAAATGACCCCTGCTGGTCTTTGCAATGGTTTTTCTTTTGTCCTTGAGTCCGTTAGTAACAGGACTGGGCAGACTCTTGTACTTATGGATGTCTTCAACAGGTTCATGTGGCGATTTACACTCATGATCGAAAGCTTCAACTGGGCATCACTGCATGGTTGATTTGTCTATTTCAATGGTCCATGTCAGATTCACAGTGATCAGGGATGTACCTTTGAGAGCAGGATCCTACAGTAGATTTGGAAGGTCCGTGGCATTGCCAAGAGCTGGACCATTCCCTATCATCCCAAGGATATTGGACAGTGTGATAGATTCAACCATTCTCTGTTGAATTCTGCCTCCTGAGAACTAACAAAGGGACCTGAGTACCTTCTGGAGCTGGTTTATGATTGTTAGCATTGTACAGTCAACCACAGGCTTTTCTCAACATGATCCCTTCTTTGGTTAAGGCTCAATCCTGCCTGTCGATCAGCTCCTTGAGTTCACCACATCCTTCTGATGGGAATGTCTAGGTCAATGAATGGATGGTCAAGTGGCACACATGACAAGGCAGGCATTCAAGATGGCATCCAAGAATACTGAGAGACAAGTGCCAAGAAGAAAAACATTGATCAATAACAAGGCTAACAGGACTAGCTTTCTAGCTGGTGCAAGGGTATTCCTCTGAAATTGCAATATCAAGGTTCAGAAAAAGGATACAGGGTGTGTGCAACACTGAACTGTCATAGAGTGATCAAGTGGCTGGGCACAGGCAGCCAGACCCATGTTATTGAACTGCTGGCTGTTTGGCAGCTTCACAATAAAGGGTCACGGAGGGGAAATGCTTGAGGCCAGAAGTCTGGTGGATGATATGGAAGTAGCTTACTCAGTGGAATAGTGGAACTTAAAGTATTGGTGCATGTTAGTTCAAGTGAAGTCAAGCTGGATAGTGAAGTGGAATCGTAGAATGAACTGTGTGTTGTGAATCCAGGGAGTCCATCTCGCCCTGGAAAATGGCATAGTATGGGCCTGCGAGAACGCAGTGACTGAAGCAACAAGTACTTTTAGAGACCTGACTGACTCTTTTGGGAATGATCTGCCACACAGCCTGGATTCCTTGGAAAGTACCAGTACAGATAATCTTCAAGAAATGTTGGACCTTACCACAACACTTTCCAATTCCCCTGGTCAGTGATGCAAGAGAGAATGTTGTCACTAATGGAGGAGTGAACATTAGATTACTTACAGTGTGGAAACAGGCCCTTTCGCCCAACAAGTCCACACCGACCCACCAAAGCGCAACCCACCCATTCCCCTACATTTACCCCTTTACCTAACACTACAGGCAATTTAGCTTGACCAATTCACCTGACCTGCACATCTTTCGACTGTGAGAGGAAACCGGAGCACCCGGAGGAAACCCACGCAGACAATGTGCAAACTCCACACAGTCGCCTGAGTCGGGAATTGAACCCAGGTCTCTGGCGCGGTGAGGCAGCAGTGCTAACCACTGTGCCACCGTGCCGCCCACTGCCACTGTGCCACCCACCAACATGGCGCAATTGAAATTCTAGCCAACATGGCACAATTGAAACTGCTAATCATACAACTGGTTAGCAAAATTCAATTTGTGCTATGTGTAGTTGCTGGGATGGCAAGTTTTAAATAGAGTTGTGTGTCGCAGAATCTCCAGCAGCAGGTAGTGATGTTGAGGGAGGAAAGCTGGAGCCATCAAATGAGTCCTTTCTGGAAGACAAGTGTATTTTTAGGGAAGAAGGACTCATGGACTGAAGAAATAGAGAGAGGAGAGGATTCCTCAACTTGTGGAAGTCACAGGCTTCATTCTATGCAATACTGTAAAAACTTCCTTTTCTAACCTTAACTGTCCATTGTATTTGTCATGATTTGATGCCAGTGACATGGAGAACTCTGCTTCAAAGTCTTTGGGCGCTTACCATAGATCTGCTGGCTCTCGTACTTGAGTTTCCATGCTAGGCTTTCTGCATTGTCCCAGTGACACCAAACACAAGCTAGAAAAGCAAATCTCATTTTCTGCTTAGGTATTTTACAGTGTACTGGATTCAATATTGATTTCAATAACTTCAGACCATAGACTCCCTGATTTTTTAATTTATTTTTCCCCAAGATATTAATATTTGATCATCATTTGTTTTGCATCCACTCAGAGCTGACCTACATTGTAAAATTAACACCAGACGATGTTTAGTAGTTTCTGTATCTATTATCTCCCACTCTGCCTTTTGTTCTGTGATAGCTTTGATCTCTGTCTCTCATGTCTTCTAATATTTCTGGAATATTTCCTTTAATGTGGATTGAAGAGTAAGGCTTTAGCTCAGGAGTCTTTGACAAGGAGGTTGAGTGAAGTGATTACACCACAGTTGAAGAGGGTGAAGACATGACTGCCAAGCTGGTTTAGTGTGCTACGTGCTTGATGTGGGAGGTCAACGACTCTGGTGTGTCTGGCTCGTATAAGTGTGGAAAGTGTGTGCACATTCAGCTACTGACAGAGCATATTGCAGCACTGATGAAAGAACTCGAGGACCTTAGGCTCATCTGAGAGAACGAGATCTTTCTGGACAAGACCTTCAGCGAGGTTATTACACCAACCATACCAGAAGAGAGCAGACCATGAGGAAGGCAGAGATGAGACAGGTGCAAGAGATACTGGGGAAGTACCTCTCAGGAACAAGTTGAATCTTTTGGAAACAGTAGAGACAGAATGACACTGCTAGTCTGCGAGGTGGCCAGGTCTGTCAATCAAAAGTTGGCGTGGAGGCAGGACGGAAGAGTCGGACATCGCACAGAGCCGTGGTAATAGGGGACTCCATAGTGAGAGGAACTGACCGGGGTTTTTGTGGCAGCAGAGGGGACTTAAGGATGGTGTGTTGCCTTCCTGGTGCCAGGGTTAAAGACATCACGGACAGAGTGCAGGAAATCTTCAAGGACAAAAGTGACGAGCCAGAAGTGGTGGTACATGTCAGCACAAATGATGTCGGGAAGAAGAGGAGGAACATACTACAGCGGGACTTCGGAGAACTAGGAAGAAGGCTGAAAAGCAGGACGTCCAAGGTGGTTATCTCCGGTTTGCTTCCAGCTCCTTGGGCTGGTGAGGCCAGAAATAGGGAGATAATGGACTTGAACGTGTGGCTGGGGAACTGGTGCAGGAAGCAAGGATTTAAATTCTTGGATCACTGGGGTATGTTTTGTGGTAAGCATAAATTCTACAAGAGAGACGGTTTGCACCTTAATAGGTTGGGGACCAGCATTCTGGCAGGCAGGTTTGCTACTGCAACACAGTTACGTTTAAACTAAGTAACGGGGGTGGGGTGGGGGGGGTGGCGGTGGTAGGGGACAAACTGGATGTTTAGGAAGGAAATTGGAGGGAAAGTTAGAATAAGGGAAGTCAAGAAAGACAACTGTATCAATGAAGCAGGAAACTCAAAAAGGGATCATGCTGTAAGGTTGAGTGAAATAGGAGTTGATGGGAAGGGTGAGGGCAGTAACAAATTAAAAATACTATTCTAATGCTTTGTGCATTCATGGAATAAGATGGATGAGCTTGAGGCTCTTTTGGAAATTGGCAGATACAATATTGTGGGGATAACTGAGACTTGGCTTCAAGTGGATAGGGCCTGGGAAACGAATATTCAAGACTACACATGCTATCGTAAGGACAGACTGACGGGCAGAGGGGGTGGGGTGGCCATGTTGGTAAGGGATGATATTCAGTCCCTTGCAAGGGGGGACCTAGAATCAGGGGATGTAGAGTCAGTATGGATGCAGCTGAGAAATTCTAAGGGTAAAAAGACCCTCTTGGGAGTTATCTACAGGCCCTCAAACAGTAGTCTGGATGTCGGATGGAAGGTGAATCAGGAGCTGAAAATGGCCTGTCGCAAAGATGTTACTACAGTTGTTATGGGGGATTTCAACATGCAGGTAGACTGGGAGAATCAGGATGGTATTGGACCTCGAGAAAGAGACTTTGTGGTGTGCCTCCGAGCTGGATCCTTAGAACAGCTGGTGCTGGAGCCTGTCAGGGAGAAGGCAATTCTGGATCTGGTATTGTGCAACAAACCAGAATTGGTCAGGGACCTTGAAGTGAAGGAGCCATTGGGAAGTAGTGACCATGATACAATAAGCTTCAAGCTGCAATTTGAGAGGGAGAGGGTACAATCGGGAGTGACAATATTTCTGTTGAATAAAGGGAACTATGGAGCTATGAGGGAGGAGCTGGCCAAAGTTCAATGGTGCAATGCGTTACTTTAGCAGGGATGACAGTAGAGGAACTATGGCAGATATTTCTATGTATAATGCAGAAGATGCAGGATCAATTCATTCCAAAAAGGAAGAAAGATCCTAGGAGGAGGCATGGGCAGCCGTGGTTGATGAGGGAAGTTAAGAAACATATAAAGTTAAAAGAGAAAAAGTATAACATAACAAAGATAAGTGGGAAAATGGGGTCTGGGAAGCTTTTAAAGAATAACAGAGGATTACTAAGAAGGAAATATGCAGAGAAAAAATGAGATACGAAGATAAACTGGCCAAAAATTTAAAGGAGGATAGTAAAAGCTTTTTTAGGTATGTGAAAGGCAAAAAAATGGTTAAGACTAAAATGGGGCCCTTGAAAACGGAAACAGGGGAAGGCAGATTACTACCTAAATGGAATCAATTTAGGTAAAGGGGCAGTACAAAGAGATCTGGGTGTTCTTGTACACCAGTCAATGAAGGTAAGCATGCAGGTACAGCAGGTAGTGAAGAAGGCTAATAGCATGCTGGCCTTCATAGCAAGAGGGATTGAGTTTAAAAGCAAAGAGGTTCTTCTGCAGCTGTACAGGGCTCTGGTGAGACCACACCTGGAGTACTGTGTGCAGTTCTGGTCTCCAAATTTGAGGAAAGACATTCTGGCTATTGAGGGAGTACAGCATAGATTCACGAAGTCAATTCCTGGAATGGCGGGACTACCTTACACTGAAAGACTGGAGCGACTCGGCTTGTATACCCTTGAGTTTAGAAGACTGAGAGGGGATCTGATTGAGACATATAAGATTATTAAAGGATTGGACACTGTGGAGGCAGGAAACAAGTTTCCCCTAATGGGTGAGTGCCGAACCAGAGGACACAGCTTAAAAATAAGGGTAGGCCATTTAGGACAGAGACGAGGAGAAACTTCTTCACCCATAGAGTGGTGGCTGTGTGGAATGCTCTGCCCCGGAGGGCAGTGGAGGCCCAGTCTCTGGATTCATTGAAGAAAGAGTTGGATAGAGCTCTCAAGGATAGTGGAATCAAGGGTTATGGAGATAAGGCAGGAACAGGATACTGATTAAGGATGATCATATTGCATGGTGGTGCCGGCTTAAAGGGCAGAATGGCCTACTCCTGCACCTATTGTCTATTGTCTATTGTCTAATTCCATTTGCACCAATCCACTTTTCTCAACTGCAGAATAAGGTAATGATACTGAAAGGGTTAACGCTGAAGATTGACTTAAGTTCTATTGAATCTGAAGATGTCATTAGAAAAGGCAGAATATCCTGGGATCCAAAAAGGGTCAGACCTGTTATCCTAAGTCCTGCAGAGGTTTTAGAAACAATGTCTATCTTACTGGTGTAATTTTAATCTGATAGCTACCATGCAAACAGAGTCATACAGTATGGAAACAGGCCCTTTGGGCCAACCAATCCATGCCAAACATAATCCTAAATTAAACTAGTCCTACCTGTCTGCTCCTGGCCTATATCCCTCCAAACCTTTCCTATTTATGTACTTATCCAAATGTCTTTTAAGTGTTGTAATTGTACCTACATCTACCACTTCCTCAGGAAGGTCATTCCACATGCGAACTACCCTCTGTGTAAAATGATTTGTCCGTCATGTCTTTTTTAATCCTCTCTCCTCCCACCTTAAAAATGTGCCTCCTCATCTTGAAAGTCCCCATCCTACGCAAAAGACCACTACCATTAACCCTATCTATACCTCTCATTATTGTATAAACTTTTATAAGCATCTTGGCTAAGTCAGAAGCGTCATCTCATGAGACTACCAAGAAAATTTCGTCTACCACTTTTGACTGAGTATGCACTGTGGACCCAGTCAGAAAAGGGAATGTGCCCAACTGCAGGTTGGCAGTGCATGGTAATACATCTAAACCTACCATATTTCCACCTCTTCCAGTTTTGAAGAAGAGTCATATTGAATCCAAAATGTTGACATTGTTTTTGCCTCCACCGATATTGCCAGACCTGTTGAGTCTCCCTCACACATTCTGTTTTTATTCTTCCAAAATTAGCATTCAACCATTTTGGATTGAAACCATGAAGCACTTTTGTTTCACAAAAAGGAAACATGAAATCAAAAATGTTCTCCCAAAAGGCAATGGGTGCTGAAAGTTTCAAGGCTGCGTCAATTAGATTTTTGCTAGATAATGGTATCAAGGTCTGTAGAGTGAAATTGATCAACAGAACTGATATCAAGTCATAGAATGACTGAAACTAGCTTACTCCTATGTTCCAATATTTGTTTCTTTTTCAATGTTGCGAGTCTTGTTTTACCATTTCAATTTTCCCAAATACAATGGTTTCTTTTTAGTGTAACCAATGTTATATTTAGAATGACACACTTATCATTTCAAGAAAAACAGAATGCACAAACATTGCAACTTTGATTTGTTTAAAGGCCCACTTGAACAACATCAGCATGTGGCATTTAGGAATAAATCAGTTCAAAAATAAAGGAATGCTATTGAGACATTGGAAAGTACAATTGTTATGTAGGGTTAATTAAAACTCGTAATAGCTGGGCAGCAAATTGCTGCTCTTGAATTGGCCTCACGTTTTCCATTGAGTTGGATTTTCTTCTCCATTGCCTTCAATAGAAAATGATTAGACAACATGGAAAATAGACAGTATTCACTATCACTTGTTTTCCACCTAAAACGTTCTTATTTCCAGTAAGCTTAAACAGTTAGGAAACCTTATGTGATCATAACAATACAAATGCAAATACATTTGTCATTCTCTGTTAATTATTGGATCAACATAGCACTGTGTATGACTTCCAACCAAATTCATGATTATTTCCTTATTCCTCCATTCACTTCACGAGAGAAAAATCTGGTTTTCGTGGCTTTCCTGAAGCAATTAGTTGTGTTCAAACAGCACAGCCTAGGCAAACAGGAGATCAAACAGGAGATTTTCCTCTGGTTTTACATTGTATCTTCTTTTGCTATGAGCACAGACTCTGTGCTGCACAGTCGGCACAAATGATTTTTACTTCAGTCTTATTAGAATCATTCTGATTCCCAGCTAGTCAATTCAAACCTGGCATTAGCTGGCAGGCATTTTTATCACAAGCTAACAGCTCAGTAAACATATTTTCACCACTTATATTATGTGTTTTAGGTTAGAGTGGCTGCCATTTTGGTACAAGATCAAATTAACAGATGGTCTTCAAATGGGCCATGATTATTTGTCAGTTTAGACAGATAGTGTTATATGTAGGTGCTGTATGTGTAAGTAGTGAATAACAATTTCATTGATTTGTAACCTTTGATGATATTATTCAGCAGTTTTACACTTTTACTTGACAAACAATTGAAAATAAAATGTTATATCTATGCGCATTAACCACAGAAGGAATTTACAATAAATGAATGTTATTGCTTCCTGGATTTCTGACATCACCAAATCACCCAAATATTCATATGCTTTCAAAGAAATTTTTCAAAAGAAAACAATATCTTTGTTTCAACTCTGGGCCAGCATTGGGGTTATGAGGTATTTAATATGAATCTTTTAAATGTCAACCATTTGAAGGACATGGCAGATGCTGAGGTTAGGGATAGATCTTTGATTAATCTAGGTAATGTCAGCATAAGGAAAGAGGAAGTGTTGTGTATTGTAAAAGGCATTAAGTGAGGACAAGTTCCCAGGTCCGGATGGGATTTATCCCAAGTTACTGAGGGAAGCAAGAGAGGAAATAGCTGGGGCTTTAACAGATATCTTTACAGCATCCTTGAAAACAGGGGAGGTCCCAGAGGCCTGGAGAATTGCTAATGTTGTCCCCTTGTTTATGAAGGGTAGCAGGGATAATCCAGGAGAATTCAGACCTGGGAGCCTGATGTCAGTGGTAGGGAAGCTACTGGAGAAGATACTAAGGGATAGTATATATATCCACTTAAAGAAAATGGGCTTATCACTGATAAGCAACATGGTTTTGTGCAGGGAAGGTCCTGTCTTACAAACCTAATAGAATTCTTTGAAGTGGTGACAAAGTTGATTGATGAGGGAAGGGATGTACAAGTCATATGCATGGACTTTAGTAAGAGGTTTGACAAGGTTCCCCATGATAGGCTGATGAAGAAGGAGAAGTTGCATGGGGTCAAGTGTGTTCTGACTGGGCAGATTGGGCAACAGGAGACAGAGAGTACTAGTGGAAGGGAGCTTCTCAAAATGGAGACCTGGGACCAGTGGTGTCTTACAGGGATCCGTGCTGGGACCATTGTTGTTAGTGATTTGGAAGAAGGTGTAGGTTGCCTCATTAGCAAGTTTGCAGATGACACTAAGATTGGTGGAGTAACAGATAGTGAAGGGGACTGTCAGAGAATGCAGCACAATATAGATAAATTGGAGAGTTGGGCAGAGAAATGGTGGATGGAGTTCAATTCGGACAAATGCAAGGTGCATTTGGAAGATGCAATTCAAGAGCGAGCTATACAATAAATGGAAAGGTCCTGGGGAGAATTGATGTCCAGAGAGATATGGGTGTTCAGGTCCTTTTGGCCACATTTGCATACAGTTCTGGTTTCCACATTACCTAAAGAATGTGGATGCTTTGGAGAGGTTGCAGAAGAGGTTCAACAGGATGTTGCCTGGTATGGAGGGTGATAACTCTGAGAAGAGGTTGAGTAGATCAGGATCATTTAATTGGGAAGAAGGACGTAGAGGGGAGACCTGATTGAGGCCTACAAAATCATGAAAGGGATAGGCAAGGTGGATATCAAGAAACTTTTCCGCAGCGTGGGGTCTCAATTACTAGGAGTCATGAGTTCAAAGTGAGAGGGGAAAGGTTTAGGGGAGATATATGTGGCAAGTTCTTCACGCAGAGAGTGGTGGGTGCCTGGTATGTGTTGCCAGCTGAGGGGAGAGAGGCATGAATGATAGCGTAATTTAAGATGTTTCTAGACAGATACATGAATGGGCAGGGAGCAAAGGACACAGTTCCTTAGAAAATCAAGTTTGAATAGGGGCTATGGATCGGCACAGGCTTGAAGGGCCAAAGGGCCTGTTCCTGAGCTGTAATATTCTTTGTTCATTAATGTTCCGTACATTCCAGGGAAGAATTTAGTGGGAAGCAGAAAAGATGAGGGTTGGAGTCTGCTTGCCGATAGGACTGGCATGATTGGCAGTCCCGACATTGGGAAGGAAATGCTACATCTGAGACTCGAGGCTTAAGCTTAACTGTGGGATCCAGGATGGAGCCACATTTTGGGCTGGCCATTTGGCTCCAATCCTTAAATTCTAGATTGCCTGATAGAAGCTCACTGCTGCTTACTGTTCAGAACGCTGAATTAAAATGATAGTTAAACCGTGCCAACATCATGAGAATGCAACATTCCACATTCTTTAAAGGTCAGAGAGTCGTAGAGATGTACAGCATGGGAACAGACCCTTCGGGCCAACCCATCCATGCAACCAGATATCCCAACCCAATCTAGTCAAACCTGCCAGCACCCAGCCCATATCCCTCCAAATGCTTCCTATTGATATACCCATCCAAATGCCTTTTAAATATTGCAATTATACCAGCCTCCACCACTTCCTCTGGCAGCTCATTCCATTCACGTACCACCATTTGCGTGAAAAAGTTGCCCCATAGGTCTCTTTTATATCTTGCTCCTCTCATTCTAAACCTATGCCCTCTAGTTCTGGACTCCCCCACCCCAGGGAAAAGACTTTGCCTATTTATCCTATCCATGCCCCTCATAATTTTGTAAACCTCTGTAAGGTCACCCCTCAGCCTCCAACGCTCCAGGGAAAACAGCCCTGGCCTGTTCAACCTCTCCCTGTAGCTCAAATCCTCCAACCCTGGCAACATATTTGTATATCTTTTCTGAACCATTTCAAGGTTCACAACATAATTATGATAGGAAGGAGACCAGAATTGCAGGCAATATTCCAACAATGATCTAACCAATGTCCTGTACAGCCGCAACATGACTGATAAAGGAAAGCATACTAAACGCATACCAATCTACCTGTGACTCCACTTTCAAGGAGCTATAACCTGCATTCCAAGGTCTCTTTGTTCAGCAACACTCCTGAGGACCTTTCCCATTAAGTGGATAAGTCCTGCTAAGATTTGCTTTCCCAAAATGCAGCACCTCGCATTTATCTGAATTAACCTCCATCTGCCACTTCTCAGCCCATTGGCCCATCTGATCAAGATCCTGTTGTAATCTGAGGTAACTCTCTTGGCTGTCCACTACACCTCCAATTTTGGTGTCATCTGCAAACTTACTAACTGTACCTCTTATGCTCACATCCAAATCATTTATGTAAATGACAAAAAGTAGAGGACCCAGCACTAATCCTTGTGGCACTCCATTGGTCACAGGCCTCCAGTCTGAAAAACAACCCTCCACACCACCCTCTGTCTTCTACCTTTGAGTCAGTTCCATATCCAAATGGCTAGTTCTCCCTGTATTCTGTGATATCTAACCAGTCTCTCATTCGGAACCTTGTTGAATGCCTTACTGAAGTCCATATAGAACACATCTACTGCTCTACCCTCATCAATCTTCTATGTTACTTCTTCAAAAAACTCAATCAAGTTTGTGAGACATAATTTCCCATGCACAAAGCCATGATTACTACCCTTAATCAGTCCTTGCCTTTCCAAATACACGTACTTCCTGTCCCTCCTGATTCCCTCCAACAACTTGCCCATGTCAGGCTCTCTGGTCTGTACTTCCCTAGCTTGTCCTTACCACCCTTCTTAGCAGTGGTACCACGTTACCCAACCTTCAGTCTTCCGGCACCTCACTGTGACTATTGATATACAAATATCTCAGCAAGAGGCCCAGCAATCACTTCCCTAGCTTCCCACAGAGTTCGAGGGTACGCCTGATCAGGTCCTGGGGATTTATCCACCTTTATGCATTTCAAAACATCCAACACATCCTTCTCTGTAATATGGACTTTTTTCAAGATGTTACCATCTATTTCCCTATATTCTTTGTTTTCCATGTCTTTTTCCAGAGTAAATACTGACGCAAAATACTCGTTTAGTATCTCCCCCATTTTCTGTGGCTCCACACAAAGGCCACCGTGCTGATCTTTGCGGGCCTCTCTTCTCTCCCTAGTTACCCTTTTGTCCTTAATGTATTTGTAAAAACCCTTTGGATTCTCCTTAATTCTATTTGCCAAAGCTATCTCATGTCCCCTTTTTGCCCTTCTGATTTCCCTCTTAAGTATACTCCTACTGCCTTTATATTCTTCTAAGGATTCACTCGATCTATCCTGTCTATACCTGATATATGCTTCCTTCTTTTTCTTAACCAAACCCTCAATTTCTTTAGTCATCCAGCATTCCCTATACCTACCAGGCTTTTCTTTCACCCTGACAGGAATATACTTTCTCTGGATTCTCGTTATCTAATTTCTGAAGGCTTCCCATTTTCCAGCCGTCCCTTTACCTGCAAACATTGGTCTTTCTCCAATTTAGAACATCCTGTTGGCTTTGGATGGTTTTCTCAGAAGAACAAGTGAAAATTAAAAGTTGTCAGCTTCCTAAAACCCTAAGTGATCAAATGACTGGCATAATTTTAATCCAGTTTCTGCAGGCTGGATAGATCTAAAATTGTCCCCATAGTTTAATTCATTTGAGTATCGTATTGTTACCAACATGTTAATCTTTCTCGTTGGTGCATGATTGGATGGTCATTTTATTTATGCTCCTGTGTAAACTTTGTATCTGTTGTGTGAAAAATTTATTTACTCCAAGACATAAAGCCGAAATATGAATGACACATGTACAGTGAAGGGTTGCATGGAGTGTCACAGAACCGAACATTTTATGTGCATTGTTCAGTGTTATTGAATCCTGTTTTTATTTTACAATTTTTCTCAGATGCTTGTTGTGGCATTGGGTATGGTTCAAACTAACAGCACAAGGAAGGCTTCCAGTAAGAAATTGTTCTGGACGTTTGCCTCAGTGCATATTAGAATTTAATCTCCAAATTATTTGCCTCTAATTATTTAGCAAAGTGTTCAATCTCTAACTTTCATCTCTGCTGAAAGATAATATTTTTACATAGCTGTTGTCTGCAATGCAATGTAACGGTCTGATCCCCAATGATCTCTGCCAAGGAATATGGAGGTATTTGTAAAAACAATAACCTGGGAATGTGCTCCCGCATTTTTCTTGGGAGTTAACAAACATTATTCATAAACCAAACCCTGACAAAAGCAGTAAGTGTCTCACTTTGTTTGTTGTTAATACACCTCAAAAGTGTAATATGCAGTGGGAAAATGATTTCTTCACATCCCCAAATTAAAGGTAGATGAAGGCGTAAGTGTCAGTATTGCCAATAACATGTCAACATGTGGTGCTGTTGCTTTGTCCACTTTTCACCATTAATGACATAATGTTGTCAGTTTTGCCTCAATGATTTGCATGAACAGAAAAAATAAATTTTCCTTTGAGTAAACAGTACATTTCAACAAATGAGTTATAGCAAGCTGATAGAATCTCACTTGGCCAGCTTATCTTTGCTTTTATGCTTATTTTTCTACTGACTTCCATCCTCTGACACATTCATATTTTGAGCACTCTTACTAATAAATCTATCATCTCTCACGGATCTGAAAATAAAGTGCACACAGCCTGAATAGAATGACATTAATGTCCAAGTTATTATTTTTACAATGGCAGCCTCATTCAGTTACTCTTTCCATTTCACATCTGATTCATTCTTCGTTTCCCTTTTGGAATTGTTATGGTAGTGATACAATATGGGATATCCATTTTCATTTTCTGTTGTCTGGCTTTAATACATGGAACTTTCAGGAACTGAAATTGTTTCAAAAAGCAAACACGCTGACTTTAACTGGCCACAACAATCAGTTAGCTGCCAACAAGAACAGAAATTGCTGGAAAAAGTCAGCATGTCTGTGCAGCATCTGTGGAGAGAAATCAGAGTTAATGTTTCAGGTCAAGTGACCTTTCCTCAGAACTGCGTGTAATATCTTTCATCATCAACTGGTGAAACTTGTCATAGAGGTGTAAACCTGAGGAACTGGGCAAGTGTTCCTCAGAACTGAGGAAGAGTTACTTGACCCTTCCATATCCGCCACAAATTCACCTGCACCTCCACACACATCATCTATTGCATCCGCTGCACCCGATGTGGCCTCCTCTATATTGGGGAGACAGGCTGTTTACTTGCAGAACGCTTCAGGGAACACCTCTGGGACGCCCGAACCAACCAACCCAACCACCCCGTGGCTCAACACTTTAACTCTCCCTCCCACTCTACCGAAGACATGCAGGTCCTTGGACTCCTCCATCGCCAGAACACAACAACACGACGGTTGGAGGAAGAGCACCTCATCTTCCGCCTGGGAACCCTCCAGCCACAAGGGATGAACTCAGATTTCTCCAGTTTCCTCATTTCCCCTCCCCCCACCTTGTCTCAGTCGATTCCCTTGAACTCAGCACCGCCCTCCTAACCTGCAATCCTCTTCCTGACCTCTCCGCCCCCACCCCACTCTGGCCTATCACCCTCACCTTGACCTCGTTCCACCTATCACATCTCCATCGCCCCTCCCCCAAGTCCCTCCTCCCTACCTTTTATCTTAGCCTGCCTGGCACCCTCTCCTCATTCCTGATGAAGGGCTCTGGCCCGAAACATCGAATTTCCTGTTCCTTGGATGCTGCCTAACCTGCTGTGCTTTAACCAGCAACACATTTTCAGCTCAAGCTAAAAAATGATCCAATGTGAAATAAATAAAAGCAGGAATTACTTGAAAAAGTCAACAGGAACAGGTTCTAAAGACGGGTCAATGTACTAGAAACATTAACTCTGTTTCTCTCCGCAGCTGTTGTCTGACCTGCTGCGCTTTTCCAGCAATTTGCATTTCTGTTTGTTTCAGATATCCAGCCTTCAATGTTCTTTGTTTCATAATACAATCTCATGTACTGATAATACAGTCCATCATTCAAGAAATTTCACTAAAGCTTGGTACTCATTGGTGAAACAGTTATTTTATTGACATTTCTATTTTCTTTATGGTTTATCCTTTGTGTTTGCCTCTCTATCTGTCTCAGTGTGTGAGTGGGGCTAATGACCAAAGAAATTTGACTTTATATCATAGGCATTAATTAGATTACCTTGCTGTTTAGCTTTGCCCTATTAAAATTAAAGAATTAATAATAAACTTGTAATCTGTGTTTAAGTTATAAACTTGGAATCTGATATCTGGTATTCTTAAAGTCTGCTTAGAGACAGTTGGGTCATTTTGAGTATCATTGAACATCTTAATTTCACTGTGTTGTGAATGCAGTGTTAATAAGTCTGATTTGGTCTCGCTTGTTGTCCCTGTGTCGTAGCAGAATATAAATTTTTGTTGAGGTTGTTCATGGAAGTTGACTAAAGGGAGACCATTTCACCTTTTCTGAGCTGGTCATATCAATTGCCTCTGGAATTCCATCTTATTTGAATTATACAAGAATACTTGGTGGCTAATTCTGTTATCACCTATTATGGTAGTGCACTTTGTCCACTTTGAACCCTAAACTTGATTCAATCTTCAGTTTTCAGGTCTCGTCTTTACGTTCTATTGATAGTATGAAGCCAATTGCATTTGAATTAGGTTTCTTCCCTTTAATACAGGAACATTTGTGCTGGTAACACTCCCAGTGTTGTTAATTTGTTTCAAAAGACTTCAATGCGCAAGTGTGTGTGAAAGTGCAGAGGGCTGAATCTTATGCATTTTTGGAAATGTGTGAGTTGCATTGGGTTTTTGGTGGAATTTTGCTGCAAGTCCCAGTGAAACTTCTTGCTGTATCTTTCCCAATGCACCTCGTTAATTACTTACCTCTGTTTATGACACTGCTCACAAACACTTCTATCTCCATCTGACCACGTGCTGTTCCTGACCAACTTACAATTCACTGGATATTTAACAAAAGACCACCATCCCTGGTGACCATGATATATTCAAAAAGCCAAGACCACCCAAATGTGTACTGACATTCTGAAGCTTCCCTGCTTGGTCAAGAATGCTTTCAAAGAGGTTTGACAAGGGAATATGTTGCTTGATCCTCTTATAGGAACCTTGAGCTGCTGGTTGGGTTGTGATGCACAGGAGTTGTGTCCTCTTCCTGGAGGACTGGAAAAGGAGGCTGTATCACTAAACACCAGCAGCATGGTCCAAGGTCAGTCCCATCGTCATGTGCCATAAGAAGGTCATCATCCTTCTCTACTCCAACAGGGTAAGTGCCAAACTCTTCTCCCAGCTATCTTATACTTGCTCTATCTCTGCTACTCCACCCACCACTCACCAAGGGTCATGCCCCACCACTTGCACTATTGTCTTCACCATCCGCCCTACTGAAATCCCACACCAAAAACTCTGCATGGCCTTTGTGCTCTCCCCTCACTCCCTTCTATCAGTTGTACCACACTAGCAGTCATGGCACTCACTTTTATCTTTCATAATGCCTTCCTTTCTCTTATTCCAGGAGAAGCACTACCCAAAACAGGGTAGAAAGGAACCAGATGGATGGTGAAGTGCTTGGCATTAGACTCAGCCTCTATAAGGAGAGAATCTTGACCCTCTGACACACACCACTCCTGTGGAATGTCAAGGTATCCACATTCTATCAACCGAGAAAGTACCATTCTTCACTTCACTGCATCTCTCGTTGACATTCTGCTGTCAGTCTCATTCATTGCGCACCATATTTAACTACTGACCAAGTTGTCTTTTCTCTCTTTTGTATTGTGGTACCATTTTTGTGGTAATATTCCTGATGAAGAGCTTACACTCGAAACATTGACTCCCTTGCTCCTTGGATGCGGCCTGACCAGCTGTGCTTTTCCAGCCCCACACTTTTTGCCTTGTGGTACCATTAACATGGCTAACTTTGTGCTGAAGCTGCCAGCTCACCCAGAAGCCATGTCTAAAATTTCTGGGGATGAGAATTCAGAGGAGGTATTGGCAAGGCTGCCTCCTGCATCCTCCCATCAGTTCAGATACTGGCGGTTCAGTGAAACATTCATGTTGGAGAAAGTGGGAGCTTAATCCAGTGACCATCTCTGGTAAGAAGGTCTTGTGGTGCCAGCAATCAGGGACGTCATGCACATATACTCCCCTAAGACTTTGAGACATGCTTGCTTGCTTGCTGCACACCTGGTGTGTTCACTGTGTAAACTGCTGGTATGTATTGCAGGTGTGACATTCACAAAAGACATTCACCCCCTTGACTGAGGACTGCTCTGCAACTGCCTGATTGTGTGACTGAATTAATTGGCATGGCATAGCAAGGCATAGATACTATGACAGTTAGGAGAAAGAAGTTAAAGGTGCATGTGAATTACCTCCTGCAATTACTTGGGAAGATACCATGGGAAGGTCACAAGATATTGAGGTTGATTGAGGATTGGACTAGCATAGTCCAATATTGAGGTTGATTGAGGATGGCATAGAAGAACAGTGGAGAAGTGGTATGCTTGGCAGTGAAATCGTACTGGAGGTGGCAGAAATGGAGGATGTGAAAGTGGGTAATCCAGTTCTGAGAGGTAGAGGAAAGACGAGAGTAGAATTAAAATACATCTGTTGGAGAGGGTTGAATTAGCCTGTTACCAAAGTGGCAAGGAATTCCTGGGAGAGAAAAAAGGAGGATATATCAGAAGCATTAGTGCAGAATGTTGCATCATTAGAACAGATTCAACAGAAATGGTGAATCTGGGAGAATGTAATGGGGTCCTTATAGGAAGAAGGATGTGAGGGAGTGTAGTCAACATATCTGTGGGAGCCAATAGGCTGTGGTGTAGTTGTAGTGCCCTTATCTCAGAGCTAGGAGGCCTATGTTCAAATCCCATCTTCTCTAGAGTTATGCAATAATATCTATGAGTAAGTTGATTAAAATGCTGAGAATGAACAAGTAAATAACGTATCTGCAAAAATAGAGATGAGATGTCAAGGAGGGGATTGTAAAAAATGGATCATTTGAAGGTAACAAGTAATTAGGAGTCTCACATAACTGCACAACTCTAAAATAAATGAATAATTTCTTTGCTACATCATTGTTTTAGCTTGTCATTGATATAAACTTGGCATTAGTAGGATACCCAGTTGATTTAAATAGTGTTAAAATTATTGTAAATTATTTTCTTATTAGGTTCATCCCATTTTATTGAAAGTGCTGATGGGAGGGTGGGCAAATGAATTTCATATTAAAACTGAGTGTCGTGTAAGGAGAGAAATGTTTTGAAATTATTAACTTGTGAAAATAAAATATTTCTCTGGGCTTTCATAATACCATGGACTGCTTTTGCTAAGCAAAAGATGCCATAGAATTGCACAACTTTGTTTGTATTGACATTTTTTGTAATTCACTCTTTTATTCCATATTCCAAGAAAAAAGACCCTGAAATTCAAGCCCCTGTTAAAATTAAACATTAAAACAAATACAGTTTGGATATTAAATATTACATTGTTTGAACATGATGTGGGTGCAGAAATAGTAACACAATCCTTAGGCATATTAATAATAACAGTCTCTTTAGATTGTTATGTAAGTAACGTCTTGCATATTCTTTCACATTTACTGCAGTTGAAAGCCTTAGGGAACATACATGCGAAATTCTGACATGAATCTTTAGTCATTGCTGATGACAATAAAATTATGTCATAATTAAAGTATCCGGTTCTCTATTCTAACTGTATTTAATACCTACAGACCATTTTCCATGCATATTCTGTCATTTTCTATATGCTACCAAATATGCACAACAGATTGCACATGGAAGGAGGTGAGGAAATTGCTGGGGTTTGTATGCAGTCTTCACACCCTCTCTAGCCATAGGAAAGATGCAGAAGACTGGAGACTAGCCAATTTTGTTCCTTAATTTAAGAAGGGCAACAGATTTAATCAGGAAATTACAGGCCAGTGAACCTTTACAAGATATTTGATGGCTTAGAAAGGGTGGATGCTGGGAAATTGTTTCCAAAAGGTAGGGAAAAAGCTATGAAAGTCCTTAGAATTAGAGGGGGTCAATTTAGAATGGGAATGAGGAGACAGTTCTTCAGCCAGGGAGTGGTGGGCCTCTGGAATTCATTGCCATGGAGCTCAGTGGAGGCTGGTATGTTAAATGTTTTCAAGGCAGAGATTGATAAATTCTTAATCTCACAAGGAATTGAGTGATATGGGGAGAGTGTGCTAAGTGGCATTGAAATGCCCATCAGCCATGATTGTAAGGTGGAGTGAGTGGACTCGATGGGCCAAATGGCCTTACTTCCACTCCTATTTCTTATGGAATTATGGTGGTAGGAAAATTATTGGAGAAGATTCTTAGAGATAGGATTTACTCACATTTAGAAAAATACAGAATTATTAGCAATAGACACCAGTGCTTCATTGGGGGAGATTGTGTCTCACATACTTGATCGAGACTTTTGAGAAAGTGACAAAGATGATTGATTAGGACATGTTACTAGATGCATATGGGGTCCAATTGTGGTTTAGCAAGACCTTTGACAAGATGCCTCATGGCAGGCTGATATAAAAGGTGAAATCACATGGCATTCATGGTGAGCTGATAAATGGATACAACATTGGCTTAGTCAAAGAAGACAGAGTGTAACAGTGGAAGTGTGTTTTTCTGACTGGAGCTTGGTGACCAGTAGTGTTCTGCAGGGATCAATGCTGGGACCCTGATTTGTTTGTAATATATAAATGATTTGGAGAAGAATGTTGGTGCCCTGACCAGTAAGTTTGCAAATAACCCAAAGACTGGGAGAGCTGCAATAGTGAGGAGGATTGCCAAAGAATACAACAGGATATGGATAGGCTGGAGGCTTGAGTGGAGAATTGGGAAGATGGAATTTAATCTGAACAAATGGAAGATGATGCATTTGGAAAATCTAATGCAGGACAGAAGTATACAGTAAATGGTGGAACACTTAAGAGCATCAACAGATAGAAGGATCAAGGCATACAAGTCCATAGTTGCCTGAAAATGGCAATGCAAGTGGAGAAGGGTGACCAAGAAGGCACACAGCATTCTTGTCTTCAAACGTTGGGGCTTAGAGTATTAAAATTGGCAAGTAGGGTTGCAGCTATTTGAAATTTAGTTAGGCCAGATTTGGAATATTGTGTACAGTTCTGGTCACCAAACTATAATAAGGATGTGGATAGTTTGGAGAGGCTACAGAAATGGGATTTACCAGGAGGTTGCCTGGTTTTAAGAGTATTAGCTATGAAAATAAATTAGACAAACTTGTTTTCTTTTCACTTTAACATCGAAGGATGAGGGGCGGTGATAGAAGTTTACAGAATTATGAGTGGCATGGATGGAATGGACGGTTACAGTCTATTTCTTAGGGTTGAAATGTGAATTGCTAGGGGACATTGGTTTAAGATAAAAGGGAGTAAATTTAAAAGAAATGGGAGATGAAAGGGCTTTACATGGAGGGTGGTAAGTGCCTGGAATGCACTACCAGAAGAAGTGTGGAGGTGGAGACAATAGCAACAATTAAGAGGCACCTAACAGATATGTCAATTGGAAGAGAATAGAAGGATGGAGCCAACATTGAGGCAAAAGGATGTTAGTTTAGAGAGATGTATTTGTTGGGAAAGTCTTGCTGGACTGAAAGGAATGTTCCAGTTCTGTACAGATCTTTGTTCTGGCCACTTTATGTCTTGCACACAGGTTCCAGGGGTGATTTATACATGAATGAACTGGCAAAGGAAGTGGTCGATACAGGTACAGATACAATATTTAAAACACATTTTGATAACTACATGAAAAGGAGAGGAAATGCAGGCAAGTGGGATTAGTTTAGTTTGGGAAACATGGTTGGCACGGATGAGTTGGACTGAAGGGTCTGTTTCCATGTTGTATGACCCTAGTCTGAGAGAGGAGATGAAAATCAGTGGGCTGAATGAAAGTAGGAGAATGAAAAGCAGTTTAGCCTATTGCTGGCGTTAACAACTTTTTTCTGAGCAGCAGCCACTCAAGAGAAGCCTATCATTGGTATTTGAATTTGGAGCCACCCCTAAGCCTATAGGGCTATTGCCAAATGGTCCAAGTGGTTGTATTCCACTGTTTAGTATATTATGGGCAATCAACATAGAAATTAACCTTATGACTAGCAATTACCACTTCTTTTCCATTGTACCTTGCCACTTTAAGATATTAAATGATTTGTTTTTCCCTTACGAGTTTTCATCCTCCTTCACATGAAGGTATTGATTCTTAGTTGGTATATAGTGACCCAGGTGCCAGTCAATGCAGTATCTGTCTAAGTAGTCATGATTCTATGTATGACCCTTGTCAGTGACCATTTCAATATCAGGAGAAATTGTAATGGAACATGATCTTGTCTTCACCCAACATCCTTCATCACCCAGCAACAGGAGTTGTTGAATAGTGACCTGGGGCAGGATTGCCTGATTGAATCCCCTATCTCCAATATGGGTTCAGAATGCAATTAAGCTACAGCTCCAGCTGGGAGGGTAAGAGCACAAATGACATTTCACTCTGCTTTTATATTTAAGGTGCACTTGTAATTAAAGTGACTGTCATAGTTGGGAGCAGTGTTAGAACTAAGCTGTGTAGAAGCTCTAAACATACTTTTGGAATGGACTGGGACAAGCACAGATTTGATTTGAATCTGCAATGACATTTGAAACAAAGTTCCACAGTGTTCTATTTGCAGTGTTAGATTCACTTGCATATGAAACTGACTGGAATAAATTGAGAACTTATCACAAACCTCTGTACAAAATACTGAGTGTATAGTAATGCCAGTCCTATATATACCTGACATTTCCTGAACGAAATCAACCTTGTCTGTCTGAATGAATTTGGATTTTAAGTAGAATGATTTGTTTCAGTGAATTAATGCGGTCACTTCTACCAAAGGTGGCAACCAGCCGATTAATAAATATTAATAAAGTGTCGACTGGTGCCACTATCAGTCAGTGGAAATTGGATGATAGATGGGTGCAATGCAGTATCTTCACTCTCTACACAAAGGCAATTGAACGCATAGCTGGAATTTTCTCTTGCTGAACATGATGCTCTAACCATGTTATAGAGATCGCAAGTCAGTTTTTTTTTAAAAAAGCTGAGTGAATAACATTAATAATTTTAGTGGTAGTGGTTCTGAAAGGGTTAATGTTGAAAACTGCACTAAACTCCACCCATTTTGATAATAAACTTGGGTTGGGAAAGGCAGTACATCCCAGGATCTTGTAGACCGAAGACCTATATCCACAGGTCTCCCAACAGACTCAGTGGCAATGTCTAACTTACTAATGGAATCTGAACCCGATTACTATCAAGCAATATCTACTTCTTGTTTAAGACCTCTTCTCATTAATTCACTAGTGGTTTTTCTCTATTACTGTAAACCATGTAGGCTCTTAGTCTCAGCCAAGGGGCATCAAACATGTACAGTAGTGTCTGACATCACAGCACATGGGATAACATAAAACAATGTGCATTCTTGCTCAATATCACAACGTAACAGTGGTGACCATCCCAATGTACCCAAGAGCAGAGAATTCAAGTGGACCCAGCAGCAGTTCTGGATATTTAAAACTTCAAAGAATTCACTTCTTTAAGACCTATGCATACAATCGGTCGCAGTTGAACAGTCATACAGCTGACAGACAGACTTTTACTTCAGATCTGGTAGGTGCAGCACTGAAGCAAGTCTGACCTAAAAACTACTCACAGTCAGCAGTTACAAGTTCCATTGAGAAGCAAGAGTGCATTGGGTGTCTGCATGGGTCTCCTCTGGGTGCTCTGGTTTCCTCCCACAGTCCAAAAATGTGCAGGTTAGGTGACTTGGCCATGCTAATTTGCCTGCAGTGTTAGGTGAAGGGGTAAATGTAGGGTAATGGGTCTGGGTGGGTTGCTCTTCAGAGGGTCAGTGTGGACTGGTTGGGCCGTAGGGTCTGTTTCCACACTGTAATTAATCTAATCTAATTATTCTTAGTGGAAACTGATGACCTAACCAACTTGAGTTTGAAAGAACCTGTTTGTGTAAATGGACATGTCATTAATTTTTATCATGATACAAGGATGAGTGTCACTGTTGAATCAGATAAGCTCATAAGACTTTGAAATATAGGAGCAGAATTAGACTATTAAGCTCATTGAGTCTACTCCACCATTTGATTACAGCCAATATGTTTCTTAACTCTATTCTCCAGCCTTCACTCTGTAACCCTTGGTCCTCCTACTAATCAGAAACCAATCTATCTCTGTCTTAAAGACACTCGATTACATAGCCTCACCAACCTTTTGTGGCAATGAATTCCACACATTCACTACCATCTGGCTGAAGAAGTTTCTCCTTATCTCAGTTCTCAAGGGCCATTCCTTTCTCTGAGACTGTGTCCCCGGTTCTTAGTCATAGAGTCACAGAGATGTAAAGCATGGAAACAGATCCTTTGGTCCAATTCGTGCATGCTGACCAGATATCCTAAATTAAACTAGTCCCATTTGCCAGTATATGGCCCATATCCCTGTGAATCCTTCCTATTCATGTGCCCAACCAGGTGCCTTTGTCTCTCTTAGTCGTGGAAACATATTTTTTACATCCATTCTATTCAGGCCTTTCAATATTCTGTAAGTTTCAATGAGATTTCCCTCTCATCTTTCTAAATGTCATCAAGTGGAGACTCAGAGTCCTCAACTCTGCCTCATATGACATGCCCTTCATCCCCAGGATCATTCCTATAAACCTTCTCCAGACCCCTTACAAGGCCAGCACATCCTTCCTTAGATATACAGCTGAAAACTGCTTCCACTATTTAAAAGGCATTCTCACTAGAGCCTTATACAGCCTCTACTATTATATTCTAGTTCTCTAAAAATGAAAGCCAACATTGCATTTGCTTTCCTAGCTGCTAATCGAATCTAAATGTTAACCTTGAGAGAATCGTGAACTTGAATTCCTAAATCCTTTTGTGCTTCAAAATTATAATGAATTTCCCCATTTACAAATGTAGTCAATGCTTTTATTTTCCAACCAAAGGGCATAACCTCACAGTTTCCCATATTTTATTCCATCTGCCACTTCTTTGCCCAATCCCCCAGCCTGTCCAAGTCCTTTTGCAGCCTCCCTGCTTCCTCAACATTACTTGTCCCTCTACCCGTTTTTGTGTTATCTGAAAACTTAACAACAATGCCCTCAGTTTCTTTGTCCCAATCGCTAATGTATAACATGAATAGTTGTGGTCTCAACAACGATCCCTGTGGAACACTGTGAGTCACTGGCTGCAATCCTGAAAAGGATCCCCACTCTCTGCCTTCTGCCAGTCAACCAATCTTCTGTCCATGCCAGTACCTTGACCCTAACACCATGGGCTCTTATCTTATCTCTCAGCCGCTTAAGTGACACCTTATCCAAAGGCTTTCTGCAAATCCAAGTAGATCAAGTACACAGCCTCTCCTTTGTCCAACTGGCTTTTTATCTCCTCAAAAAAACTCAAACTGATTTGTCAGGCATGACTTGCACTTGATGAAGCCATGCTGACTCAACCCTATTTTACCATGCACTTCCAATTACTCCGCAATCTCATCTTTAATACAGGACTTTTACAAATCTTACCAAAGACTGAGGTCAGGCTAACCGGCCTATAGCTTCCTGTCTTCTGCCTCCCTCCCTTCATAAACACAGGTATTACATCGGTCTTTTACCAATCCTTTCCGACTATCCCTGACTCCAGTGATTCCTGAAAGACTGCCACCAATGCATCCATAATCTCCTCAGCTGTCTCCATTAAAAACACTGAAACGTAGTCCATCCAGTGATTTATCGATCTTCAGACCTTTCAGCTTGCCCAGCACCTTCTCCTTAGTGACGGCTGCTACATTCACCTCTCTTGAAGTTTTGCTACTGATGTCTTCCACTGTGAAAACTGATGCAAAGTACCTCTTCAGTTCCTCCACCATTTCTTTTTTTTTAATTACTATTTCTTTAGCCTCATTTCCCAGTAGCCTAATTTTCACTCTTGCTTCTTTTGTATCTCTTTAAATATCTAAAAAGTCTCTTGCAATCTTCTTTTATATTACTAGTTAGTTTACCCTCTTATTTCATCTTCACTTTCCTTATTGTTTTTTGTATTTGTTCTCTGCAGTTTTTTTAAAGGCTTCTCAATCCTTTGATTTCCCACTAACCTTCCCCACATTGTGTGCTTTAATACTGTCCCTGACTTCCCTTGTCAGCCATGGTTGCTGTGCCCTCTCCCTAGAATGTTGCTTCCTGCTTGGGATGTATTTCTGCTGTGCATCCCGAATTATCCCCAGAAACTCCTGCCATTGCTGCTCCATCATCTTCCCTTCTAGGTTCCCCTTCCAATCAAATTAGGGTGGCACGGTGGCTCAGTGGTAAGCACTGCTGCCTCACAGTGCCAGGGGCCTGGGTTTGATTTCTGCTTCGGGTGACTGTCTGGGTGGAATTTGCACATTCTCCCTGTGTATGCGTGGGTTTCCTCCCGGTGCTCTGGTTTCCATCCACATTCCAAAAAATGTGTAAGTCAGGTGAATTGGCCATGCTAAATTGCCCATCGTGTTAGGTGCATTAATCAGGAGTAAATACTGGGAAATGAGTCTGGGTGGGTTACTCTTCAGAGGGTTGGTGTGGACTTGTTGGGCCGAAGGGCCTATTTCTACATTGTAGGGAATCTAATCTAATCTAATCTGGCCAGCTCCTCCCTCATTACTTTGTAGTTATCTTTACTCAATTATAATACCATTACATCTAATTCCAGCTTTTCTCTCTCAAACTGCAGACTGAATTCTATCATATTATGGTCACTAACCACTAGGGGTTCCTTCACTTTAAGCTCCCTAATCAAGTCTGCCCCATTACACATCACCAAAACCAGAATTACCTGTTCCCAACTGGCCTCTACCATAAACTGCTCCAAAGCAAACTTTCCTAGACATTCCACAAACTCCTTTCTTTGGGATTTGCTCCCAACCTGATTTTCACAGTTGACCTTAATGTTGAAGATCCCCATGATAACTGTAAAAGTACCTTTCTTTCGTGCCTTTTACATCTGCTGAGTTATTTTCTGCACCACATCCTGACTACAGCTCATTTAGCATTGGTGAATAACAGAAGGTGCAGCTTACAGTGATGAAATGCACAATCCATATTGTCAACTGGAATAATGATATGGTATAAACAAACATTGCAACATTAGGGTAGTAGGATAGTAGAGAATGCAGACATAATTCATTATCTAGAAATTTTACTCAAGTAGACATGTGTAGAGTTCAACTTTCTTGAAGTAGTCGGAAAAGTTTAACTAATTACAATGAACAGGAGAAAGTGAGGACAGCAGATGCTGGAGATCAGAGTCGAAAAGTGTGGTGCTGGAAAAGCACAGCATGTCAGGCAGCATCTGAGGAACAGGAGAAACGATGTTTCGGGCATAAGCCCTTCATCAGGAATATAACTCCTTGGGGGGCAGGGCTGAAGGCGGCTGAGCGATAAATAGGAGGGTGGGGAGGGGCTGAGTGGTGGAGCGGGTACTTGGGAAGGAAGATGGACAGGTAGGACAGTTCAAGAGGGTGGTGTCGAGTTGGATGATTGGATCTGGGAATGGTGGGGGGAGGGGAGATGGGAAACTGGTGAAATTGACATTGATGTTGTGAGGCTGGAAGGTCCCAAGGCATTGGGTGGCTAGAATTTGGCAGTGGAAAAGGCCCAGGACTCGCATGTCCTTGGTGGAGTGGTAGGGGGAGTTGAAGTGGTTGACCACAGGGCTGTGTGATTGGTGCATGTGTCCCAAAGATGTTCCCTGAAATGTTTCACGAGTTGGTGTCCTTTCTCCCCAGTGCTGAGCTGAGACCGCCGGCCTCTCACCATCACCCCCTATCTGCATCTACATATCACCTTCCCAGCTATCTTCCCCGCAGCTGCACCCCACCCTCCTATTTATCTCTCAACCCCCTTCCCCCCTCTCTACACTCCTCATGAAGGGCTTATGCCCAAAATCTCCTGCATCTTGGATGCTGCCTGACCTGCTGTGTTTTTCCACTGTCAAATTTTTTGACTATTTACAACTAACTTACAACTAATTACAATGAACAGTCAGCAGATCAAGTGAGGTAAACTTATGCAAAGTTGATTTGTTCAAAGGCAATCCAGTCAGAGAACAATTGGTCCTGGAACTAACAGTTGTTGAACAACTGGTCAAGCAGCAAGCAGCAGAACATTATATTGGGCTTCCTAGACTGATGCCGTAACTAAAAAAGGAAAATCTATTGAAGTTGACTGATGGCTAAGGAAGAACTAATAACCAGAAAGCTTAAATAGACTCAAGGAAATTCAACAAAAATCATTAATCATATTCAAAAACTGAGATAGACAGATTTTTAGTCAGTAAGGGAGTTGAGGGAAAAGGCAGGAAAGTGGAGTTGAGGATTATCAACCATGATCTTAATGAATGGCTGAGCAGATGAGATGGATGGATGGCCAATGTCTTCTCTTACATATATGATCTTACGTAATGAAAATGCAGTGCTATTTACTGTGTTGAAGGACTGCTGGGATTAAACATCCAGTGATTTGGTGAGATCACAAACTTTGAGCACTGACAGAATGACTTACCATTGTAGACACCTTCCTAGTACATGACAAAAGACTAGTTATTCCAGGCTCCCCCCTGAGAAGTTGTCCTGCAAAATATATACTGGGGACACTTTGGGATTGCCAAGTCTATATTCAGGACTCAATTAGCAGTGTGGTGGTCAGAGATCTTGCATATCATTGTGAAATCTGTAACTATATGGGATTGTCAGGACTGGAAAGCAATCACTGAAATAAATTCACATAATAAATACCAGCAAAAATATGTGAGAAGACGAGAGAGGGGACCTGATAGAAGTTTATAAAACACTGAGAGGTATAGGTAATGATAGTTGTCTTTTACGTTTGCTGGTTTTAGTTTCAGAAATGACAGCCAGACTACTAAGACCCCTCGGAATCCTAGTAGCACACAAACCCACCAACACACTCAAACAAAAGCTAACAAATGTAAAAGACTCAGTACAACCCAACAAAACCAAGGTCATCTACAAAATTCCATGCAAGGACTGCCACAAACACTTCATAGGACAAACAGGAAGAAAGTTAGCCACCAGGATACATGAACACCAGCTAGCCACAAAAAGACACGACCGTCTCTCCCTCATAGTCCTACACACGGATGAAAAATAAACACCGTTTCGACTGGGACAACACAGTTATCCTGGGACAGGCTAAGCAAAGACATGCCAGAGAATTCCTAGAGGCCTGGCACTCCAACCACAAAGCCATAAACAAACACATAGATCTAGATGCCATCTATCAACCCCTCAGAAAACGAACAGGAAATGACATCACCACAAACCCCAGGAAGCCTATCCAGGAGAAAGATATAAATAGAAAACAGGAGACAACAGCTTCGCTTCACTTGGAGGTCGCCACTAATGATGTTACCTAGCCAGGTAATGAAACGTCTGGATGTCAAACCTACAGCTCAGCGAGCAAACCCACACCCTAAACCTCAACCTGAGCTACAAACCTTCACAAACACCGCATTTGGTGTATCAAATCCTTTCATAAGTTGATAGATCTTAATTCTAATCACACTTTCAGCCTTCTTTGTTCAATAGAATTGATCTTGCACTTTTACCATGAATGTAAAAGTTTCCTACACCCTCAATATCCTTTTAGTAATAAAATGACCTGAATTATACACCATTCTCCAGGAGTGGTCTACCCATTGTTTTATCTGGCTAAATCAGCCGGCACAGGGGCTAACAATAAGAGACATATATGTTTTAAAATGCCTTTTAAAAGGGGGGAGAATCAGGTAGGATGATGGAACTCAAGACTTAGAAAAATAGAAATAAGGAATAGAACGGGTATTCTGAGTCAAAGAATTCCACAAATCCCCAATCCTCTTAGTGAGGAAATGTTTCATCTTAGTTCAAAATGGCCTCACTCATGTCTTGAGACTGTGACCCCTTGTTCTGGACTCTAGCCAGGAGAAATATTATCTCTGTATCCAGTCTCACCAATCCTTTAAGATTTTTATATTTCAAAGAGATCTGCTGTCATTCTAAAAACGACACTTTGGGCTATGGATTGCAAGGCCTGTGACATTGCTCCTATTTAGTTCAGGGGAATCTGAGTGCTTAATCCAAACAAAGTCTTGGGAAGGCTACAGGTGGAGGTTGAAGTAATGCAATTTCTCCCCAGGGCACGGAACGTCAGACAGAAGATATCCAATGAAGTGCAGGTAAATGGTTGGTGTAATTATGACTCTGTTAAGGGTTAGTTATTATGATTCATGCTTCTTTGTGGTTCTGCCAACAACAACATGATCCTTGGTAAAAATGCATTGATGGTGAAAGTGACTAGCTGAGAATGATGACTTTTGCGGGAGTAGTTTGGTCTCTTTGACTAGGCATCGTCAATGGACAATACCAGCAGAGTGAGAGGTGTCTGCTGAAATGCCTTATCAAACATTCTATATCATGTGGAATGTTGGAACTGGGGTCAAAGTTTGCTGTTAAATTTGTTTCATTCTTGAAATTATATGGATTTGTGAAATAACTGGATTTTATCACAGTTCTATACCACACTGGATTGCACCATACAACAATTCCTCTGCCGACGTTATCACATGTGGCTGCAATGTGAAGTTTTAAATTGACGAGTGGAGTACAGCAAATTTTAAGTCTGAGTCATCTCATGGCATAAAAAAAATGTGAGGTATGCACATCTAACATGGTGTAGTCAGCAAATGATCTCCCACTGTCATGGAGGCTGCATAGCTACAAGAAAAACAAGGGGCAAGCACCTTCAACCTGTATTACTGGTCATGAGCTATGAAGGTGTATGACCATCTTGCCAGTGTTCAGTATCCATCCAGGATGTCACCACAACCAGGAGCAGCTTTCATCTCCAGATCCATGGAAATAGTTTCATGGTGAAGAGGATGAGGTGCAGTTAGCAGCAACCAAGAACCCTTTATTTGGCATGACAATCATAGCTTTGAGCTCCAAGCTGTTGCTTAAGGACTAAAACCCTGATCCCTGAGGGTTGATTGAAAGGGCACATTAGAGAGAAGCAGATCTAATCTAGCAAGTTACTTTTGGCATGTTACTCTAATTGGCAACATTTTTTGAATGCAGTTATTGTAACACTAACTACCCATGGCTCCTCCTTTGTGAACATTAACAATTGAATAAGTGCACAATTGTTCAGATGATATAACAATTGTGTCCCACCAATTGTTCTGGGTTGTGTCCTTATTAATATGGAACTCCACCCGTGGCCAACTTTGAGGATTGTGGCCAGTCACTTGAATTCTCTGAGCTCCTCGTAACACTGAGGACTGTTAATCAGTTTTGGGGTGGTCAGCTACTTGCAGTCTGCAATATTCATCACCTCATGGAGAAGCCATGCAAATATTTGGATAAGGTCACACTTGGGAGTTTATTTTAAATAGACAAATGCCTCATCACCTAATTAGAGAAGGACATGAATGGATGAATGAGATTCTCACCATTCCAGCCTTTATTTGAGGAAACTACAGCCAAGGGAATGGGAATTGACTGGGAAATACCTTTCCTGTAGATTAGTTGGTTAGGTGCCTACTAAGTTATGCTTAAGCTGTTTCAAATTCAGTATGTTCATGACTAATCAAATATCCTAAAACATGAAATCTTGTCATGTGATCCTTTTGAGTTGGTCATCTCATTTTTTAATGTGTCATTCTCTAAAGGCTTCCTAGCAACGTTTTTTGAACGACGCTTCATTTCTCAAATTTGATTGATCTCTGTACTTTACTACAAGATATCTACTAATATTTCTATAGATGCAGAGTAAGCTCATCTTTTTATAAAGTTAGAAGAGTGGGCTGAGAATTGCTGACAGAGAACAGTCTGCCTGACTCAACACAGAGTAGTGACAAATTTTGAAGAGTCAGCTATCTAAAGAAGTCAGCTAGGATATGTTTCTATTTTTAAGAAAAATATAACATATTATAGTGAAGAAAACAAAGAGTGTCCCCAGGATAATGTGATTATGGACTCAGGTACGCCACCACAAACAGATAGAAATCTGATGTCTTTGTGGATTCCCGAGAGTTCCCTCAAGATTGTGTGATAGAATAGTGCATCTGGTGATGTGTGCTCATATGCATGAAAACAGCTACTTATTGGTAATGCTTTACAAATTATACTTAAATTTGCCAACATGTTTCATGTTTATATAATTATGTGTGGCATAATGTTTAGGTATTATACCAATGGGTTATAGTTGCTTCTATGTCAAATGGAACATCATATTATGAGAAAGGAAAGGAACTACACGCTTGAATTTATCATTAACCTATTGAGGCCATAGCTCATTCACTTTAAAAAAGAAAGACTGAAAATCCAGAAATTGATTAAAAGCTTTCTTAGACTGATATTGCTATCAGCATAAGCTAGTCCTCTATTTTCACCATCTGTAACAACGACTGTACCTTGCTCTTGAATACAAACAAAAAATCCCAAAGTGCTTGACAGAGACATATGGAGGGATGGATGCTAAGGCATTGAAGGAACAATTAGGAGGGTTTAATCAAAGATTTGACAAAGGAGATGGATTCAAGAGCGATTTTAAAAGGAGGTGAGAAGGTGGGGAAATGTTCGGATTTCGCAAGGGAATTCTGAAATCTGGGGCCTCAGTGCTGAGTGTATGGTTGCCACATTGAGATGAAGTGAGCAATGAAAGTGGCCAACAGCCACAGAACTAGGCCCAACATAAAACTGGCTGCACAATTTCTGCAAGCAAGGCCTGATCAAATACAAAAAATCCAAAGCCACAGATCAAAAGCAAACAAGGACCAGCTCAGACCTGTGTTATACAGATAAGGTGTGCTCACCTTAACAATGGGAGAGTCATTATGACCAGAAACTCATTAAGTGGTACTCAGCCAGAGCAATAAAGAGAAGCATTATGTTAGTGTATTTCCAACCTTTGGCCAGACCCCTTGCCACTATGGAATAATCATATCTCATGAAGGCGATGGGTAAACCTAGGATAAACCTAGGATTACCTGACTTAACCTCTTTGGGTGATGTGACCCAGCTGAAGTCAGAGAAATTCCAAAAGGGCTCAGAAAGGGTGGATAAGAAAGGATACCTGGCAGACATTCCTCAGTGAAGACTCGACAGGTGAAGTTTCCGTGTGAGACTCACTTTCATACTGAGAAGAACCTGAGCGCTACCCCGACAGAGCTCAGTGAATTGGATCAAGCAGCCCAATCAAGTTCACCAGAGTGGGGAGCATACGTGTTTTTCAGGCAGTCAGCCTAACTAGGGAAATGTTAATTTAATTTATGCATGATGTGGAGGTGCTGGTGTTGGACTAGGGTGGACAAGGTCAGCAGTCACATTTGTGGGCGGCACAGTGCCTCACAGCGCCAGAGACCCGGGTTCAATTCCCGACTCAGGCGACTGTGTGGAGTTTGCACGTTCTCCCCGTGTCTGCGTGGGTTTCCTCCGGGTGCTCCGGTTTCCTCCCACATTCCAAAGCCGTACAGTTCAGGTGAATTGGCCACGCTAAAATGCCCGTAGTGTTAGGTAAGGAGAATATGTATGGGTGTGGGTGGGTTGCGCTTCGGCGGGTTGGTGTGGACTTGTTGGGTCAAAGGGCCTGTTTCCACACTGTAAGTAATCTAATCTAATCTAATGTCACCAGGTCGTAGTCCAAAAGGTTTATTTGAAATCACAAGTTTTTGGAGTGTTGCGGTCTGAAAATTTTTGGTTTCAAATAAACCTGTTGGACTATAACCTGGTGTGGAGTCATTTCTGACTTAATTTATGTATGAATTGTTTCTTTAACTTGGAAGGGTTTTTAATAAAGTTAAGTTTGAACTGCAGTCCTTTGTTTATCTAACATAGTAATAAACTGGCTGAACTGTCTGTATAGAATATTTCACAGGCAACAAAGGTGTTTGGTGGGAATGATGGTGCATATAAACCAGTGCTTACGCAGCACAGAAGTGGTAGTTGACATTTTCTGCACATATAACTGCAAATTCCTACAAATACAACTGTTTAAGCACCAGGCCGCTCAGCTTACCTTTCAGTCACATCCCATCCCATATCTCTCTCTAAAACACCATTGCTCTTTCCCCAATGTCCACTATAACCCGGTACCTTATTGTTCAGTGTAGGATGCTCACATATAGAAAGCCTTCAACTGTCCCAAAAAATCTCACTTGCAAACACAATAAACAAAAAAGAATCAAACAAGCAGAGGCCGAACTTCATTCTCAGAACACAAAAGCTGGTTGCATGTAATCACCAACAACTTTACAGTCATTGACTGATCACTGCATCCACCTCTTTGCTACTGGAGCCAAGTGCCTATCTTATAACGCAAGATGCACTTGAAGTCGATCATGTACAAAGTGATGTTCTTTCTGCTCAACGTCCTAATTTTCCTAATTGGCAGACTGCTTCCGTTTTATCAGCTTCCATTACATTTGTTCTTTGCCTACTCCAATAGTACAGAGCCCATATGATTATGCAGCCCACTCTGTCTGCAGTATACTGCCAGGTACCATGTGACTGATCCAAGCAGCAGATCTTCATCTCAATTAGACAGACTAGCACCATAAGCAAAGTTAAACCAAATTACATTCTCGGTTACATGGATGAAGCTTAATCCAAGTTTGAATTTTGTGAAGGGAAGAGGAGCTCAAATGTTGCCTAGTTTGACACTTATGCTGAAATCTAAACTGGTCTCCATTGTTGTTCATTGTCTTCTCTTAATTAATACCAGCAGACACAATGACTACAGCCTGTACTGCTACTGCAATCTACTTCTTTACCTATGACTCAGTCAGTTTAAACACCACTCCATAAAATTGCATCAGGTTGCAAACAAAGTTGCCTCAAGTCCATTGCTGAGACTTGGGTGAGGGAGAACTGACCAGACTTCAGTCACTGAGCTGGGTCTGTCCTTCTCTAAACTCCGTCATCGGGGGTCCTGCTTCTGCAATGATTGCTCCGAGGTTACACTGCCGATGTCTTTAAAACACTTATCTTTATAAATTTTCACTTGAAAGTTTTAGAAATCTTGACTCCTGCTCAGAACCCTTGTGAATTTAAAATCATCCATCCAATGGATGTATAGACAGGTTATATCTGTCTCATTGTTCTCCCTTTTGATTTAATTTAGTAACATTTGGCAGCCCTTAATCATCAAAGTCCTGATTAATTAGCAATGCCTGGTTCTGCCTTTCACAGGAGACTATTGTTCCTGTCAAGTTGGCCACTTTTTCCCATAATCCTTGTGAAGTCTGAGCTGTTAACCAGACTGGTACTATGTAGGCATTAAGATGCAGCCATATGGATACACCACAGAGTCTTGTACTAAAGAAAGCAACAAAGAGATTGTCAGAACAGTCTCTGCGTTCTGAAGAATATGGACTTGAAACATTGACGCTGTTTTCTCTGTCCACAGATACTGCCAGAGCTGCTGAGTTTCTCTAACTCTTTGTTTTTATTTCAGATCTTCAACCTTTTCTGTGGTGTGGAGGAGCCGGTATTAGATAGGGGTGGACAAAGTTAAAAATCTCACAACACCAGGTTATAGTCCAACAGGTTTACTTGGAAACACTAGGTTCGAAGCGCTGTTCCTATCTGATGAAGGGGCAGTGCTCCAAAAGCTGGTGCTTCCAAATAAACCTGTTGGACTATAATCTGGTACTGTGTGGTTTTCAATATTTACAGCATTATGCTTTGTTCTATGAAAAAGACCTCTTGTCCTTCAATAGTACAGCACATAGGCTAGATTTCTAGTTTAGTTGACATGTTCTTTCTTGCAGAGTTTCTGTTTGCTGTAATGCTTCAGTTACGTTTCTGGATTGTAGTTGCTTTGAGGCTTTAAACCTGAAAGCAGCATTGCAGTTTCCAGCCCAAAAGCTGAATTTAACCTATTTAAGGCAGGTCTCCAGCAAGTGGGGCAACTGCTCAAAGCTGATGTGAATGATCTGACTTCAGGAGGTGTGGCTGTGTTGGCTGCAAGGCCAACAGAGGGTAAAAATTTAAGACCACATTTGTGTAGGATGGTGAAAAATCTATTTCCTTTTTTACGTTTTGTTTTCATGAATTTTTATTGAGATGACTTGAAATACAAAAACTGTGCCACAATAAAAGTGACACTGTCGCAAACACAAGGAATGACAAGCATTAAGTCTATATGCTTACAACTGGACCAGTGTATTCATATAACAGAAATCACATTAAATCTGAGTGAATCTCAGTGTGCCACACATTTCACTCCAGGGTGTTTTTGAACAGAGCATCCAGGTTTTTCTTTTGACAGATTCTGTACACTTTTATCTTGATTAATGATGAGGAACAACAGAAATCCCAACTGCTGTCAGCTGCTGCATTTTTATTACCAGTGTTTCATTGCTCGATTGTCTAGTACCGAATTTAATATCTACTGACTTTCAGAACATTGCCTCATGCAATAAAAGAAGGAGTAATGATATATAAAATGTAAATGTTTCATTCCCACTGTGCTTATGATATTTGATCAATTTTAACTATGAGTTAAATGTTGTGAAAAACAGCTCAGGGTAACCTGTACAGAAACTTGATTGATCACGATATATTACATATGCAGCTAGATGTAATTACCTTCCATTTTCAGAAATCTGAACATTCTCTAAGATGTTAGTTTCTGAACAAACTTCTGAAGAAATGTCAAGCCAGATGTCATCCACTGTGCTTTTCTCAAGTAATAAAATAGCTCCCTATTTCTTTCATGTATTTCAATTAATGAGTCTTCATCCTTCACCTGACATGATTTGGTAAAGAGTCACCTGGCCAAGCAAACTACATCAAGCCCTATAACTTTAATATGAATTGATTGCTACTCATTACTGCAAATCAAATCTTAAAATTGATGAATCTTCAATAGTATCAACATTCAAATGAAAATACTTTGTAAAAACAAAAGCCAGACATGCAGGGCCATCATTAGTAGTGTAATTGACTTTTGATTCTTGAGGGACAAATATACATTCTGTCACTTGTAACATATTGAACAAAACAGATGTCAAGAAAATTGAAGTGCAATGAAAGAACATGTTTCAATTTAGGATGCACTGAGAGATAAAAGTCCTGAAAGTGCATTCTGGCACTGTGGGATACAAGTATACAAAAACTTCATATATCCATATGAAGATGCTTTGTCTACTATTTTGATTAGGCATTGAGGTATTTATCTTAAAAATATGAATTAATTTGTCTGAACATATTAAATGTTTAGGTACTAGTAGTACCTGGCACAATTTCAATACCTACAAATAATTTTATCCTTGCAATATATAAGACCAGAAAGAAGCTTAGAATAAGCAAAGGCATTCTTCCTATTGTTTATACATGACTCCCTCGATGAGTTAAGCAATGGTTTTGTAACTTGTGCTGATCTGTAATTCAATGCTCTTTAGAAGCATGCCAGTAAACAGTCCCTCTGCCTGGTCACCATCTGTGGATGAACTGGACTGTTCACAACCTTGCTATCTTTTTTTACACTGGGTGAGCTTTGGACCACATATCCTCTTGATTACCAAGTTTGCTTATTTTTACTTCAGTAGTGGCAGTAATCTCATGGCAATGTCACAGGATTAGTAATCCAGAACCACAGGCTCTAATAGTTTACGGTTCAGGCTTCAAATCCTACCACAGCAGATGATGGAGTTTGAATTGAACAAAAAATCTGTAAGTAAAATATCTTGCCTAATGGCACCCAAGTAACTGTCAATTGTTGTAAATATCCATCTGTTCACTGATGTCCTTTAGGGACGAAAATCTGCTGTACTTACCTGATCTGGCTTACATGTAACACAAGACTCAGGCAATGTGGTTGATTCTTAATGTAACTCCAAAATGGCTGAGGAAGCCACACAGTGCCTGGACAATAATTGCTAGCCAACGAGCCCCACATTCCATGAGCTATTAAAACAAAAATAGTCTTTCTACATCACTATCCCCCAACCTAATTCAAATAATTTGCTGCTGAAGTTGTAAATCATACTCATTCTGATTCACCTTAGCTCCTGGATTGGTAATGTCCCAAGGTGAAAATTCTCATCTTTATTTTAAAATTTCTTACATCTCCCTATCTCTGGAATCTCCTCCAGCTCTATAAGGCTCCATGAGCTCTCCGCTTGTTCATGCTTGGCTGTATGGGCTTGCCAGATTTTCTTCACCACTAGCAAGCATTCCTCAGTTACTTAAACTCTAATCTTTAGAATTTTCTTCTTAAACTTGCCAGCCCCTTTACCTCTCTCAATCTCCTTTTGGACCATACTGCTCAAAACATCTACCTTTTAATATATCTCCCGTGTAGTTTGGTATTAAAATTCTGTCTCTTAATTGCTTTTGTGAACTACCTTTCGATACTTTACTGAAGAGAATGCATTTTATTCTGATATGTTCAGTATGTTCAGTTGATATCTTACATTTGTGATCCCTAGGACTTCCTTTCCAGAAATCAGCGTGTATCAATATCAATCCAAAGCTAAATTGTGCTAACCTCTGGTTAAACAGCACATGATTTATACTGATATTATGTGTCTTGAACCTTACTCTGTTCTATCCCCTTAATAACTTTTTTCTATTTTTTCCTCCTTCATGTACTCATCTAGCTTCTTTTTACTTTTAAAAGAACAATGTTTACAGAGTATCATGAATTGAAGTCAATTCAGACAGCGTGCAATAAATGGTGGAGACATCATAAGGAGCTTGCAAAATAGATTTGTTCATTGGGCTAAAGGGAATGGAAATGAGGACCATACCAAGATGAACAGCTAGAGTGACAGAGAGTAAAGGTTTTATTGGATAAAAGGGTATCAAAGTGAGGGTGCGGTTGAGAAATCAGTAGCTACAAATTATTGTGTACAGATGAACAAAAGTTAGCCAGTTTGGATTTTAAAAGTGCAATTGTTCACAAATTAAGGACAACTATTTTCAAGGAAGAAAACCCTCTGGTAAGTCAGGGTGTGGCAGGAGCTGTGGATACAGAATGACATATGGAAGAGATGGCTGTAATTGATAAGGTGGGACTGCCAAGACCACTTGAGATGGCAAGGTCAGGGGAGATGGCCATGAACGTGATTTGGGGAGATAAAATGGAGGAATAGATTCAGACAAGCAGTGAATTCCGAGAAGGAAGAGCATAGTGTGAGGTGAAGGTTGGAATTTCTGAGGATAAGAAGTTGTTTGGTGTAGAGAATGAAGGAGGAAAGCATTGGAAAGGTTTCTGTGAGAATTTTTTTTTCCCTTTTTAATCATACTTGGCAAGTAAAGAAAGTGAGTTTGATTGACAGGTAAGAGGGTGAAACTAGAAAAGTTGCTGAGAGGAACAGAAATAAGTAGCACAATGCCAGACCAAAGCCGCGCTATCGCTAATAGGGAAATGTGAAAGCAGTAGCGAGGTGGATGGACTTTAATAAGGGAAATGGTGTCATCCCTCCAGCAAGATTTCTGTTATGACTACAATATTGAAGCAATCACATAGAATAATCTCATCCTACAGCTGTCAATTAGGCCAATTAATGTCCAACCAAAGGGCCATTTCCAGATGTCAGTAGTATTTTGTCAGTGCCCGACCAGCCATTTGCTGAGTCTGTAGCCCAGTAGCAACTTGAAATATCTCCTGCAGGCAGGTTGGAGGACCATTGATGCTCTTCCATCAGGTGCTATGAATGAACTATATCTGGTTCAAAGATCATATCGGCAGCTACAATCAATCCTCAAGAAGAGATTATCTTCATACCGATGGCTTTAACAGCTGTGGGTCCTTATTTAGAAATTTATAGAATCATAGAATATCTACAGTGTGGAAACAGACCATTTGGCCCAACAAGTCAAGACAGATCTCCGGAAGAGTATCCCACCCAAACCCATTCCCCTACCCTATAACTCTGCATTTCCCCTAACTAATGCACCTCATCTACACAGCCCTGAACACAGTGGACAATTTAGCCATGGCCAATTCGCCTCACCTGAATATCTTTGGATTGTGGGAGGAAACCAGAGCACCTGGAGGAAACCCACACAAACAGAGTTAATGTGCAAACTCCACGTAGACAATTGCCCAAGGCTGGAATTGAACCTGGTTCCCTGGCACTGTGAGACAACAGTGCTAACCACTGAGCCACTATGCCATCATAATTCTCTTCCCGTTTCTGACAGTATCTATTTTTGGAGCTACCATCACAATCACATTTCTTAATTGGAAGTTGTCAGCTAAGGCTACTATCGGAGTGCTGCAGACCCTCTGATTGGGCTGCCTGCATGGATATTCCATCTACTTTCCTCAACTGGTCAGTGAATGTGGAGGTAACAAAGTTACCTCAAACGACTTTGCACCAGAATGTGTTTTCCTCACAAACACAGATTTGGGGCCTGTATATGGTCCCAGTGCCAGGGGGGAAGATCAAACCAAAGAGTCTTGTAAACAAATTTGAAGGAATAGGCAGCTACACCAGAGAAGTCAAGGAAGTCAGAGTGGATACAGAATGCACAAGGAAAGAGCTTGGAGTCAACAAAGGATATGGACATAGAAGTTGATGATTTTAAGATAGCTGATTAATTGTCAACAGTGTTTCAGAGTACTATATCGTCTCTGATTTAAGTATTGGATTAACAAGTTTGCCATAAAGAAGAAAATTGGTACCAAGTTTCCAATGCCAGTTAAGTCATACTTTAAAATTAAAGAACGTCTATTTCTCAGAGCATCAAGTGTCTTGAGAATTCCCTTCCTCAAAAGGCAGTGGATGCAAAGTCTTCAAATATTTTTAAATGTAAATAGATTCTTGACCACCAAGGAAGTGAACTCTATATGCAGGAATGTAGAGATGGGGTTAAAATCAGATCAGCCATAATTTTTTAGAAGAGTGAAACAGACTTACAGGACCTATTCTTGCTCCTTGTTATTTGTTTGTATGTTTGTATAAACAAAGTTGGTGTGTGAAGAAAGAACATTCCAAAATGTCACTTTCTGTCAAGAACTGACCATATTATGACAAGTGAAAATTATTGCACCCATATTGAAGAGAAATTAAGAAGTCATTCACTGACATTACTTGCATTTATGGATGTGTTAATCTTCTGAGGAAGACAGGAATGATTTTTGAGAAGTTAGACTTTATGATACCCTTCAGTGCAGTAGCTGGATAGCATGTCAGAACAGACTAGTTACTTGCTCAAAATGTGTTGCTGGTTAAAGCACAGCAGGTTAGGCAGCATCCAAGGAACAGGAAATTCGACGTTTCGGGCCAGAGCCCTTCATCAGGAATGAAGTTACTTGCTACACTAGTGAATACACTAGTTACTTGCTACGCTAGTTACTTGCTACACTAGTTTAGAAATATATGTTACAGGTTTTGTCTTTCACTGTCTCACAATAAAAAGAGCCATTATCAGTAATCGGTAATCATTTAACAAAACATGTAAATCTTAGTTTGAAGAACATTGTTACTGTTCTGCCATTCAACAAGATCATTTCCGGAAGGAAGCTGCCATCCTTACCTTCTCTGGCCTGTACTCAGTCTTTTTCTCAGGGCTGGGGAATCGAGGACTAGAGGGCATCAGTTTAAGATTAGAGGAAAAAGTATAAAAGGGAACCTGAGGGGCAACGTTTTCACACAAACGGGGGTATGCTTGTGCAATGAGCTGCCAGTGGAAGTAGTTAATGCGGGTACATTAACAACACTTTAAAAGACATTTGGGCAAATACATGGATAGGAAAAGTTTAGAAGGATATGGGCCGAGTGTAAGGAAAGGGGTTAGCGTGGATGGAGAGTTTGGTCAGCATGGACCATTTTGGAGCAAAGAACCTGTTCCCATGCTGTAGGACTTTCTAACTGTAGTCTCCATATCAAAATCATCGATATAGATTGTAATAACTGGAGATCAAAACTGATCTTTACGACAACCCAGATGTCACAGCCTGTCATCCTGGGAATGACACAATTATTCCTACTTCTTGTATTGTCTCTGTTAATGATTTTGCACAATACACCCACACTATTTCCTGGCTGTGTAAGCAGTGCACTGCTCATTTATCCAATAATGCCTTTGGACCATAACGTGGTGATATGCCGCAGATGTGTATTCACTAAACACAGTAGAACATATACTAATGTTGTGTGAAAAGAATTTGAAATAAGTTACAGTAGAGAACAAAGATTGATATTCAAAAATGTGGAGGATTTCTATTTGTTTCATGTATAGTGATGCACATGTGGGTCCGTTGATAATTTTATTCTAATCTCCTGAGCATATGAACACCTTTTACAAATACTGTCATAGATTGAACATTCATTAACCTAGCTTTGTCTGGTTCACTGCAAAGCATCACTATTCAGATTCCCCTTTAGCATTCTTGCTTAACCTTGTTCTCTTCTCTGCATCCTCCAGCTTTTCCATGCCAGGTGTGAAACACCATTCCACCAGATGGCTTATTTCTTTTCTCATTCTTTTACTTTGAATATCATTTCCAAATGTTCATGTTACTCAGATAAACAGCATGTTATGCCTCCAGCCAATCCAATTTATCTCTTTATTGCTAGTTTTAATGTTGACATTTGCTCAGCTATTTTGAAATCAAAATCCTGAGATTGTTCAGATTGCCTATGACACAGGTTGGCAGTAAATGCAAGTTTACGTGATACTAATGTATTAGAAAATTCTTTCTTAATTGTGACTCCACAACACTTTGGTTGCTGTGGTTTGAGTATCGTAACAAACAATCCGGGTCTTCTTCAATATATAATTTCAGTTACATCACATTGTAAACTTTTGCTATAAATCCTGTGTCTTACACTCTTATTCTCCAGAATCACCTGGTGAAGGAGTAGCGCTCCGAAAGCTAGTGCTTCCAAATAAACCTGTTGCACTATAACCTGGTGTTGTGTGATTTTTAACTATCTTGAACTACTAAGTGAGAAAGAGCACGAACATTTTAAGATGCCCGTAAGCTATAGGTACTACTGCAAATATTGGATATTAACCACTATCAATATAACAGGCAGGTTGAGAAAACAGTTAACATTATACAATCAGGTTATCTTCAGCATTATAGCTATTTGTTCGGGCAAAGACTGCTTTGTAGAATCATGAAGGATGCTGAGGTCTCAAAATGTGGCTCAGTTTCACTGCTGCTACCACTGCTATGGAGCTTAGAACCTGTAAGGTAATGGCCAAACCACTTCCAGTATGGCCCCACATTATGGAGAAAGTGAGGACTGCAGATGCTGGAGATCAGAGTCGAGCATGTGTTGCTGAGAAATCATCGCAAGTCAGGCAGCATTTGAAGAGCAGGAGAATCGACGTTTCAGGCAAAAGCCCTTCATCAGGAATGAGGCTGTGGGCCGGGGCTGAGAGATAAATGGGAGGGTGTTGGGCTTGGGGGGAATTTAGTTGAGAAAGCGATAGGTGGACGAAGGTAAGGAAGAAGGTGATAGGTCAGAGCGGGGAGTGATGGACAGGTCAGGTGGGTGGTGCCGTGTTGGAGGCTTGGCACTAGGATAATGTGGAGAAATGAAGAAACTGTTGAAATCCACATTTATCCCATATGAGTAAAGGATCCCAAGATGGAATATGAGGCATTCTTCCTCCAGGCACCAGGACCTGCATGTCTTTGACGGAATGGGAGGAGGAGTTGAAGTGTTCAGCCACGGGGCGGTGGTGTTGGTGGGTGCGGGTGTCCCAGAGATGTTCTCTGACATGATCCGCATGTCCTGTCTCCCCCTGATGTAAGGAGACCACATCGAGTGCAACGGAAGCAATAGATGACATTGGTAGTGGTACAGGTACATTTCTGAGGGATCCCTTGAAGTCTTGGATGGAGGTGAGGGGAGTGGTGTGGGCACTTCCAGCAGTGCCAGGAGTGTTGTGTAGGCTGGTGGGGGACATGGACCTGACAAGAGCGTGGCGGAGGGAATGGTCACTCTGGAATGCAGATAGGAGTGGGGGGTCCGTTTGGTGATGGTGGAAGTGGCAGAGGATGATGTGATGTATGTGGAAGTTGGTGGGTGGAAGCTGAGGACTGGGAAGCTCTGTCCTTGTTAAATTGAGAGGGGTGGGGTTCAAGAGCGGTGGTGCATGAAGTGGAGGAGATGCGCTGCAGGGCATCAGTAAGTACATGGGAAGGGAAGCTGCGATCTTGGAAGAAGGAGGCCATCTGGGACTTTCTGAGATTGAATTGGATATGTTGGAGGCAGAGGAATTGGGAATAAGGGATAGCATTTTTACAGGTGATAGGGTGGGAGAAGGCATAGTCTAGGTAGCTGTGGGAGTCAGTGAGCTTGTAGTAGATGTCTGTGGTTGGTCGGTCACTGGTGATGGTAATGGTTAGGTCCAGGAAGGGGAGGGAGGTATCCGAGATGGTCCGGTGAATTTGAGATTGGGGTGGAAGGTGTTGGTAAAGTTGATGAACTGTTCAACCTCCTCATGGGAGCATGAGGTGGTGCTGATACAGTCATCGATGTAGCAGAGGAACAGGTGGGGAATGGTGCCGGTGTAGCTGTGGAAGATGGAATGTTCCATGTACCCAATAAACAGGCAGGTATAGCTGGGTCCCATGCGGGTGCCCATGACTACCCGTTTGTTTTGGAGGAAATAGGTGGATTGGAAGGAGAAGTTGTTGAGGGTGAGGACCAACTCAGTCAGGCAGATGAGAATGTCAATAGAAGTAGACTGCACGAGAGGAAGAAACGGAGGGCTTGGAGACCTTCATCGTGGCAGATTGATGTGTACAGGGACTGGATGTCCATGGTGAAGATGAGGCATTGGGGACTGGGGAAACGATAATCTTGGAGGAGGTGAAGGCCGTGGGTGGTGTCACGAATGTAGTTGGAGAGTTCCTGGATTAAAGGGGACAGGACGGTGTTGTGGTAGGAAGAGATGAGTTTGGTGGGACAGGCACAGGCTGAGACAATGGGCCAACCGGGCCAGTCAGGTTTGTGAATCTCCACATTCCAGAGGGACCATTCCCTCTGCGACTCCCTTGTCAGCTCCAGGCCACCCCCCACCAGCCCACACCCCACTCCTTGCACCTTTCCCTGCCACCACAGGAAGTACAAAACCTGTGCCTACACAACTCCCCTCACCTCCGCCCAGGGCACCAAAGGATCTTTCGATATCTGTCAGAAACTTACCTCTGTCTCTACCAACGTCACCTACTGCATTCTAGCACCCGCTGTGGTCTCCTCTACATCAGGGAGTCAGGACACCTACTTGTGAATTTTTTCAGAGAATGTCTCTGGGACACTCGCACCCACCAACCCCAGTGCCCTGTGGCTGAACACTTCAACTTCTCCTCCCACTCAATCAAGGACATGCAGGTCCTGGGCCTCCTCCACCACCAAACCATTCCCATCTGACGTCTAGAGGAAGAATGCCTCATGTTCCGCCTTGCGATCCTGCAACCACACAGGATAAAAGAGAATTTCAACAGTTTCCTCATTTCTCCTCCCCCACAATATCCCAGTCCCAAGCCTTCAAGTTGGCACTACCCACCGGACCTGTCCATCACTCACCGCTCTGACCTATCGCCTTCTCCCTCACCTTCGTCCATCTATTACTTTTTCAGCTACCTTCCCCCCCCCACCCCTCCCCCTCCCCTCCCCCGATGAAGGGCTTATGCCAGAAACATCGATTCTCCTGCTCCCTGGATGCTGCCTGACCTGCTGTGCTTTCCCAGCAACACACTCTTGACTCTGGCCCCACGCTATGCCATGATTAAAAGGCATTAGCACCGAATGCCATGTTTGCAGTAGACATAAGCAAGAAGAGTAGATTGTAATGTCAAACTGTATCTGACACCATTTTGGACTTGGCATGTCCTGTTAGTCTGCCTTTCTACACTGCCAGTTAACCAGGTGTCCTTTACATGTATAAGTTGAACCATTCAATAAGAGACCTCTGGGTGAGTTGAATTATAGAACAATAACAGCAAAGAAGAAGAAGATTTGGCCTGACTCTGCTGGCCTTCTGTCTGTCATTGTAGTACTAGTTCTGGAGGAGATTGTGTGCACTACATTGTTAAAGAGAGACTGCTAGAGTCTACGGTGGCCACTTGTTTTCCTTTCCTTCTCAAGGTATGTCTTGATGGCCTCCTGCCCTGCTGTGGAAACATCCTCTCTCCCCTCTCTCACACTCCTGGACTATGGGCTTCAGTATTAAGAAGCAGGATGCTCTTTCTTTCTCTGGCCTATTGTTCCATTTGAAATTTCCTTCACATCCTCAAAGTCTTTCTGATAGTTACATTAAATGCTGTAACACGATTTTGTTTTATTCATTAAGGGGTGTGGGCTTTGCTAGCTAGTGGTGTTGAGCTGTCTTCTTAAACCATTGCAGTCTATTTGGAGCAGATGCACTCATGTTGCTGATAGGGAAGGAGTTTAAGGATTTTTAAAGAGTAACACTGAAGGATATATTTCCAATGGCAATATTTTTCCAAGTTAGGATGGTGAGTGACTTGAAAAGGAACTTGCAGGTTTTAGTGTTCCTACGTATCATCTGCCTTTGTCCTTCTCATTGGCAGTGGTCATGGAAACCTTGCTGCATTTTGGTAGTGCATGTTGTAAATAGTACACACTGCTCCTACCATGTATTGTTGGAGAAGGAACTGATTGTTTGTGGATATGGTGCAATCAAGTAAGCTGTTTTGTTGAGGATGGTGTTAACTTTCGACGCATGTTGGAACCGCAGTGTCCAGGTATCCTACACATTCCCAGCAAAGAGCAGGTTATCTTTAGGATGTGATGGCTATCTGTACATCAACATTGCTTTGCTCTCGGCCCTCTACTGAGTAGTCCGTGACCAGTATATTTCGTGCTAGGCTGTGCAACACTGTCATTAAGATGTATGGACAACACAAAGCTCCAGGATAAAACACAAATAATGCAAGACTAGTCCTGACAACTGTTGCTCAAATACTGAGTATATTCAGACTTACTTGTGATTTAAATAAAGTTATAATTGTTACCAATTTAGAGTCAGCTCCAAAGTATTGAACAGTGTCGAAATCTAATCCAGAAAATCTTTGTACAAAATCTCAATCCACAAATAAACAGCAAAATGGACTTTGAATGCTATTTGTAAGAATAAGATCATTGTGAAAGCAGTAAATATCCAGAAAAATCAAACATGCTTTTAAATCGTTTTTAAAATTCATAGCTAAACATATTTCTTTACCCAAAACTAATGATAGATATTTATGCCATTTTCACTGAGGGTAGATAATGCAATGTTGACTGTTTTTCCTGTCAGACCTGCTGTGTTATTTGGTTTTTAATTTACTTTTGTTGCATCTGTGCTATAATTCCCTTGCTGCTCACATTTTCTTAAGAGAGGAAAAGTAAACTGTGTGCAGAGTGGAGGGAATTGAAAATGTCTTCTCAGCCTAATGACCAAATCTCAACAAAAAAATTAAATGATGTTTCAGTTCCATCCATTAACTCGAGTTGATAAATAGTACTGTATTCTATTGAATGACCAAGCTGAATGGACTCACATATACTGATGGTGGTCAAGTTTGAATAACTGTAATGTAATGTTTTGTGATGAAAATTCCTGAGTGACGAGAACCTTGGATGTAATTATATATATAAAACATAGACTGAATTAATAACTGAAAAGTGAACACCTATTATTTTTCATTCCAGTGCATAATTAATCCATTTCTTATATTTGGTTTAACTTGACACAAAGATGTTTCAATAATGTATCAGAAAAAAAAGTGAGGCCCAATAGTAAAGGTCAGCTGTGTGAGCTGTACAAGCCCTTTTCAAAATTAAGACTTTTGAATGATTCAGTGTAATTTATCTTCTGTATGCAGTTGGAAGATATACAATCTATTTTGTGATGGGTTATTGAGTTTTATAGTTTCTTGATTAAAGAATGTTCTTTCAATTGTGTAAAACTTGTGCAAGTACATTCTTGCATATATATTTTTTGCAATATATATGATGCATTTATCAATAGTGTCCTTTTTCTGCATGCTTACATCATGTTAGCATTTAAAAAGTGTAACAATTTCCTTTGTTGTAATTTTGATTGTTGTGATGGAATTTATAATGGAAGACTGTTAATCTAATGTTTAAACTTAAGTTTTGCATTAATCCATACTCAAGATATTGCGTTGTGTAATTTTGCATTTTAATACAATATTTCAAAGTAGCTCAGTTCAGACGAACTGTTTCTGATGGATTTATTTAAGAAAAGTTTTAGAATTAAGGAAACAAATGCTTTTAAAACACACTTACAAGGCCTCAAATTACTCATCTGGCTAAACCCTCATCTCACCGGATTTATTTTCTCTTTATACATCAAAATAATTTGCAATGTATGCTCATTCAACTTAGCTTTTCAATTACAGTTCCTGTTTTGGCATTATGAATAAGTGAAACATATTTTCGTAAGAGAAACACTGGAAAAAAATGATTTCCATTCCCTCTTGATGTTTCTTTAATTACGCGAATTTCTTGAGTCAAAAGAGTTTTCTTTTTGTGACAGTGATTAGCACTTGGGAGTTTGAAACAAAACACATTTTCTAAAGCTATAGGGGCAGATTTAAAGCTGGTGGGATTGTCCTCATTTGTGTGAAGTACGCAGTGCAAATATCAAAAAATGGAGCAAGGATCGATTTTGTATAATTGTGATATATTCTGCATGCAATCTTGTAGACAGCCTCTTACTACTGATTAGAACAATAATGACATGCAGATGTTAACTTAAATTACAACTAAGTTGCCAACCATGTAGTTTTACAGTCTCCTCATTCGGGTAAAATGGACCACAAGGTTGGGAACATTTTGCTTCAGTTTTGGGATTGTGATAAAGTTTGTGGCAAGGAAGTAGTCTTTGTGATGGGGAAAAGTCAATGGTTTTGTTTCTCATTATGCAATTGTGGGCTACTGTGGCTCATCCAGGACTAGATGTTGGACAAGCAGACTAAGAACACATAGGCATTGGAGAAGTCATGCAGTGTTGAAATAAAACTGATTGTCAGTATTGTATACATGGTACCTGATGTCTTCGGAAGTTGTTTGCCAAGGAATGTTATGCAGTTGAAGATAGCTTCTTTGGTGAGTGGAATAAGAGTGGAATTAAACAAGGATAGTGTGCATTGGAGGATGATTGGAAGGCTAATTCTATTAATTTTGGCTGTTTAAGATAGAGTGATGGAAGGCTTAATTGGTGATTCAATGAAGTAAATATCATCACATGCCATACAGCATTCTGACATGTTAATTTGGTTTCAACAGCGAGTAAAATATGATTGTCTTCATGAAAACTTGCAACTTCTTTCCTTGCCATAATTAATTCATTTCCCTTCTTTAAAAAGCACCCCTTGAGTCCAACATCCATTGAAGCTACCGACACAATCTCTAACCTTGATTCCTCTCTTTAATAACCTTAAATGCATTTCTGCCTCCCCTACTTTTGTCCACCTTTTTGGAATTCTATGTTTTGATCCCTTAAATAAAGTTTCTGATACTGTCTCAGAACTAACCAACACTTACCAAAGTTATAAATGGCACCCTCTGTGACTGTGACAAAGATAAACCTCCAAGCCTCATTCTTCTTAACTTGTCTGCAGTTTTTGACAAAATTGGTTGTACCGTCCTTTTCAAAATATTCTCCATTGTCATCCAACTTCATGGTATTCCCATCACCTGGGTGCATTCTTAAGTATTTCATCGTACTTGGAGTATCACTTGTAATGGTTTCTCTTCTCATTCTCACATTATTGGCCCTGTTGTTTTCCAAAGATTTATCCTTGATCCCATCCTATTTATCTTTGTGATTGAACAGTCAAGTACAAGTGCAGGGGCTCTGTGTCAATTAATATGATGGTTGTATACCAGACTGAGCTGTAATAAGCATTTTGTTGAACTATTCAATATCATGTCACCCAGGCCTAAATTCTTATGTTACCAAACGTTTACATGGATGTTGCCACGTCATTAAAGATATGTTGGAGACAAAATATACATCGTCAGACATATTGAAGCACACTGACTCCTGAAATGTTAACATTTTGTCACCTTGAATTTGTCTTTTAAATATTTTGCAAAGTCACTTCAGGTGGACTGGAATTTCTACCAAGGGTCTAACACAGCTATTTCACAGATGACTTTTGAATTATACATGAAAAAATAGGGTGCAAGTCAAATTCATTCCAAATCTCATCAAATCAAATTACAAAGCTTGGACTTGAAGCGGAGGCATTTTAGATTTGTGGCCTTACTCAGTATGCTTCTGTAGAATTTTTGCTCATTTGAAATTGCATTACTTTTTCATTAGAATTAAATATTACCACTGGTATTTTGGAAGTGTTTGAAATGCAGTTATTATTTTCCATTGTTTTGTTTTACAAGCAAATATCACTATTTAAGGAGTGAAAAATTCAGTAAATGTGAGTGCACAGATACCATCAGCCATGATTGAATGGCGGAGTGGACTCGATGGGCTGAATGGCCTTACTTCCACTCCTATGTCTTATGGTCTTATGGTCTTATCCTTACCTGGTCAAAGCACCTCCCAATAAACAGGGTGCTGCAGTTCAAATCTAAGCTGTGCTTTTGGGTGGGGTTAGGGGGCGCGGGTGATCTTGTTACAATACGGTGAGAATGAGGAATCTGATTACTCAAAGGACACAGGCGGGGAGTATTTTGTTTGGTTAATTGAATTCTGGACAATCGAATGCTGGATAACATAGTTTACCAAGCATCAGGACCTTGCGATCTTGCCGGATAATCAAATATTCAGATAACTGAATGCTGGATAATCGAGGTTCCTCTGTATCCCTACCTGAAGGCCCAGGTTTAAGTCCCATCTGCTCCAGCAGTGTGTCATAACATCTCTGAACAGATTGATTCAAAAATTTATGGAAGTTAGAACAGACCAATCACTAATGCAACTTGATTTCATTGCCACAGATGTGGGTGAGTTGAATCTCACATTTAAAAATCCCAAAAGTTCAATGAATTTGAATAGTGTCAGTTCAGAACCAAACTCCAATCACGATGTTATAATTCACACAAGTGCAAATAAGAAAAAAATAACAATTGAATCAAAACCTATCTTTATTTCAATGCAAACAAAAATTGATTGAACCAAAACATAGAATGACTTATATAGCTTATGGCACCAAGATGAACAGTAAAGAAGGATTTTATCAAAATCTAGTATAAAATTGCTGTCAGTGCAATTCACAGAATCTCCCCAGTGTTTAGGACTCCATGACAAATAATGCAAGGAAATGGCATTATTTATTCTTATCAAAAGATTGTTACAGCACCTTTGAGATGAAACTTTGAACAGGCTCTGCACTAAGGAAAGTTGCACAATGATCTTTTATGGGCAGTAGACATGGAACAGACAGGAGAGGATGTGTAAAATTTCAGCAAATGTTGTTATGTTGTGACTTCTGTAACAACACCTCCTCCCAGAATACCAGCTCTCACCATCGCTCTGGTGGCAGTCTTCTCTACATACCTGTTATCAAAACATTACCGAACTGATTAAGGTAATTAGAAAGGATTACCTGCCAGTCCTCAGAGAATCTTGATAGCTGCACACATTAAAAAAGGGATGATATTGCTGCTCAGTTATAATTTAATCTGTTAATCTAACTATCACTTTATTTTGTTGCATCACAGAAATATTACAATAACTTTTTATTTGCTAGGACTCATATTGAGACTTCAGTGTCATTAAGCATCAGATATGCTACCTGTTTTGTGGTGTCTTCCACATTGTGAGGTTATTTAGTCTCTCAAATGTATACTCAAATCATGTGTCCATGATTTTTTTATGCAGTGACTATTTATTTATCGCTTGACTTTTACAAGTATTCTGTCTACATGAGGTTAGAGCATCTGCTTGCTCCCTTACAGATCTCTCTACCTACTCATATGACTTTCACATCATTACTCTATTGTCATCATGCATTTTTCTAATATAAGGAGAAAGTGAGGATGTTGGAGATCAACGCCGAGAATGAGGTACTGGAAAAGCACAGCAGGTCAGGCAGCATCCGAGGAGCAGGAGAATCGATGTTTCAGGCATCAGGTTGATTCTCCTGCTTTTCGGATGCTGCCTGACCTGCTGTGCTTTTCCAACACCACACTCTTGACTAATATTTATGATATAATCCCCATTACACTGTACGCCATAGGTGGATTCAGGGTATAGACTCCTTCTTATGCAGTCCCTTGGGATTGAGGATGAGTAGTTTCTATATCAGTTCGATGGGTGCTTGCCAGCTGCACTCTATGCCACATACAGCGCAATTAAGATGAAAAGTTTCAGTAGATAAGTTGTTTGGGGCTCTGTGCACTGTCCCAATGGTGCCTTTACATGTTCCCCAGAAAAAACAAACTTTTAAAGCGTTTGGTATCTTCCTGAATAAATCATCTTGATTTTGGTTAATTATAAACAGGTGGGGCATGGGAGTGGTTGATCTTTTCAGAGATACTTTGATGACATCCTTTTGACTGCCCTCCAGAGAGTCTGTTGCTGTGACTGAGCTCCAAATATCCTCCACATCTTACAGGAACAATCCACTCTTGTGCTGTCAAATGAGTAGAAAAAAGATGTCAACTAAGGGTTGCAGTCGCTTAATTTTAAGAAAAGATATCCTCATGAAACTCAGGAAGCATGGCAAAGAGAATAAACATTCTATATAATTTTTCACCATAAAATGCATCCTTTCAGAAATTTACATGAAACTGTGGAATGTGAAACACAGGTTTAATATCAGGATACATTCAAATTAAGACAGAATATCGAACAGTATACAGCAGACCACTTAAATGTTTACAGGCAAATACATCCTGATTGATCCAAACCACAGCAGAGTAGAGAGCGTTGTAAATTCTGTCTAGGTCAGACCTTGCTCTGAATTGTTATATGCATGGTGTTTCTGTGGATAAGTGCAAGGTGCCAGAGAAAGGTTTCCTGAGTTGAGATACAAGCAATATTAACACAGCCCTTTGTCCTCTAGAAGCCATTCATTTAGTCTGCCACTGAATATAAAGTACCACACTATTGCAAGAAAATGAAGACATCATGTAAACTGTCAGGAAGTCAGGCATTCACCTGCATGGCCAGAAAGCCATTTGTAAGTTAAGGCAGCAGGAAACCGTGACGCGAGCTTTGGGTTGTGAGTGAGCACTTGAATGGCTCTGTAGTTGAAATCAATACCTCTGTGAATCTTTCAACAGCCAGAAAAATGTGCTTAAGGTCTCTCTTCCAGAGGAAATCAATACAGGTGCCTATGGTAGGAAAAATTTGTCAAAGCCAATTTCCTGATACAATTGTGGCCAGGAGACTCTCTAAGATTATAAATGGTGGGGGTTAAATTAAACATCCCTGGAAAATGGGCATGGGGCTCATGTTGCTCTATTGTACCACTCCAATTAAATGCATTGCAAACAACACAAAAACCTTGTCCTTATCATAATTATTCCATGCAACCTCTGCCACACACATAGGAAAAGGCTAAATTGAATTAAAGTGACCTCAGCCTCCATCTCTTAAAGGCATATGCATTGTGTTTGGAGAAGATGTTCGTTCTTGTAAAATTACACGTGTTGAAAGAGAATCAATAATAGTATAACATCAGAAACAGCATTTTCCAGGTCTGTTGGATGTGTTATGGAGGAGGTTCACAGGAGAAAAGAATGGTGGGGGAGGTGAAGGGCAGATGATCTTTCAGAAGTTAATCTGGTCACATCATTGGGTCAGCTAATAACAGGAGTCAAGCCCCAAGGACCTGGATGCAGTGTGTTAAATGTTGATAACGCACACGAGCAATTAATATGAGTAACTGTTCATCTTCAAATGTGATATCCTAGCAACTACATCATTAGCCTTCCTTATTGTTCAATGGACACTCAGTAATTCATTGATCTATCAAACAATCGACATCAATTGGGACTTTTAACTAATTTCAGCTTCATAAACCTAGCAACACTCAAACAGATTGCACAATCTTTGCTGATTTACTTCACTCTGTTTTGTTGAATAATTTGGTAGATACTGGAAGATGACTGCAGCTGCGTATTCTAATCTCCATGAAAGAGTCTGTGTTTAAGATCAGTGATTAAATCTTCCAAAACTCATTAGATTTGGTTCCTTTAGACTGGAAAATAGCTAATGAAGTTTCTTTACTCAAAACAAGAGGGAGGCAGAAAGCAAGAAACTGCAGTCCAATTAGCTTAACATCTGGCATAAGGGAAATGATAGAAGCTGTTATTACGATGTCGTAATGGTGTATTTGGATAAGTTCATGGTATTGTCAAAGGGAAATGATATTTAACTAATTTATTGGAGTATTTAAAGAAGTAACTTATGCAGTAAATAAAAGGGAACCTGTAAATATATTGTACTTAGATTTCCTAAAAGATTTGATAAGGTAGCACATCAAAATTTATTGTGGAAAATAGGCAGGATGCAGACCTGGGCTAAAAAATGGCAGATGGAGTTCAACCTGGATAAATGAGAAGTGAGGCATTTTGAAAGGTCGAACATGAATGCTGAATATAGGACTAAAGACAGGATTCTTGGTGGTGTGGAGGAACAGTGGGATCTTAGTGTTCAAGTGCATAGATCCCTCAAAGTTGCCACTCAAGTGGATAGGGTTGTTAATAAATCATATGGTGTTTTGGCTTTCATGAACAGGGAGATCAAGTTTAAGAGCCATGAGGTTTTGCTGCAGGTCTACAAGTCCCTGGTGAGACCACACTTGGAATATTGTGTCCAGTTCTGATTGCTCTATTATAGGAAAGATACAGAGGCTTTGGAGAGAGTGCAAAGAAGGTTTACTAGGATGCTGCCTGGGCTGGAGGGCTTGTGTTATGAAGAGAGGTTGACTAAGCTTGGACTTTTCTCTCTGGAGAGAAGGAGGAAGGGAGGTGACCTGATCGAGGTATTCAAGGTAATGAGAGCCATAGATAGAGTCAAGCTAGAGACCTTTCCCGAGGGCAGGGTTGACTGGCACAAGGGGTCATAGTTTTAAGATCCTAGGATAAGGTATAGAGGAAACATCAGAGATAGGTTCTTTACGCAGAGTGTTGTGAATGCATGGAATACATTGCCAGCGGTGGTGGTGGAAGCAGAGTCATTCAGGACATTTAAGTGACTGCTGGACATGCAGAAGGACAGTAGTGAATTGAGGAGTGTGTATTTTATTTTAGATTAGGAATAATCCTCGGCACAACATCATGGGCCGAAGGGCCTGTTCTGTGCTGTATCATTCTATGTTCTAAAATAGGAGCTCATGGTGTCGGGGTAATATATTGCCATGGGTAGAAGTTTAGCTGGCTAAGAGGATACTGAGAGAAGAATTCATATTTTTCAGGTTGGCATTATTTCATGGGTGCCACAGTGGTCAGTACTGGGTCTAAACTTCTAACAATTTAGATAAATTAATTAGGTGAAGGGAATGAAGGGCCAGTAGCTAAATTTGCTAATGACAGAAAGCTAGGTAGGAAAGGGAGTTGTGAAGAGGACATATGGAACTTATTGAAGGCACTTAGAAAGGTTAAATGAATGGGCATAGGGCTGGCAAATGGAAAATGTGGGAAGTCAGAAATGATCCATTTTAGCAGAAAAAAAAGCATATTATCTAACTAGTGAGAGGTTACAAAGCTCTGCAATGCAAACAGTTCTGTATGTCCTTGTATACAAATCAATAAGGATTATTATTCAGGTAGAGGAATTTAACAAAATATTATATTTATTTCCAGGGAAGTTGAATGCAGGAGTGTGGATGTTATACTTTAGTTATAAAGAGCATTAGTGAGATCACATCTGGAGTACTATGTATAGGACTGGTCATCATCCTCAAATAAAGATGTTAATACATTGGAAGCAGTTCAGACAAGGTTTACTAGATTAATGCCTAGAATGGATGATTGCCTGTGAGGAAAGAGTAGGCACGCTAGGCCTGTTTCTGAAACTAACAAAGTATCATGAAGCAGGTTATTGATGCCTAAGTGTCACTTGATATCGCCATAAATGACATCTTGCATTACTTTACTGAAGATGGAGAACGGTGTGATGGAATTGATACTTAGCTGAATTGAATACACACACAGCTTTCTCTGTGCTTGGCATCCCTGGAAAAGATTCCACAATGGTGGATAGACGTCAGTGTTGGCAGTTGTGGTGCTTTAGTAGTGTCCCTAACTCTGAGTCAAAAGGCCCAGGTTCAAGTCTCACCTGCTCCAAAGGTGTGTAATAACATCTCTGAACAGGTTGGATAGAAGATATCTAGATGCCAGTGTTGTTGCTTATGAGAATAGCTTAGGGTAGAAGTATAGCTAGTTATGGAGTACATCTTCATATTACAGCTCAAAATATCCAGATGATGCATGATACTAAAGCTTTATTGATATCTTGTTAAAGATACAAAGATGATGGGCTTTGCTTGATAAAGGACTGGGAGTGCATATAAAAAAGACAGTGGAATAATGAGATAGTTGTTAGGAGGCAGGGAATGGTATGGCTGCATTCTGTGAATGAAACCACTGTCAAGGAAAACGCCACATGTTGCTTCTTAATTCACCATCAGGCTTTGATCTATTTAAAACGATGGAAACAATGTCTTTACTTATTTTTTGGTATCACATGGAGTGAATTGAAATGCTGAAGACTGGCATCTGTAATGTTGGGACCATCAAGAGGAGGCTGAGATATTTCTTATACTCATTGTTTCTGACTGCTGGTGGATGCAAATACTTCAGTTTGCCTTGAGCACTAATGTGCTGGGCTTCCCTCATTGAGGATTAGGATATTTATGGAGCTTACTCTTTTTGGTAGTTGTCTAATGATCCAGCACTATTTATGACTGTGGCAGATGTCCATAGCTTTGGTCCAATTCTTTGATCATTTTGCTCTGTCCGATGAGTGCTACCGTTCTAATTTGGAAACATGTAGAGCTGGACTGTAGCTTCACCAGGATGACATCTCATTTTGGAGATGTCTGATGTCGCTTTTTTCATTAAACCAGGGGTTATCTCCAGTTTTGATTGTAATATTAGGGAGCATGATATGCTGGGCCATAAGGTTACAGATTATGATGAAACAAAATTATAATGCAGGTGATGGTCCACATTGACTCATGGGTGCCCAATTCTGAGTTACTAGATGTGTTTTGGATGTATCTCATATATTACAGAAGGTGTTCCACACTATACCTAGAGTGTGTTCACAGTGCAAAGGCAGGATTTTGCCTCTCTGAGTTACTTAGCAATACACTTCTAGATAGCATCTACAACAGTTAGATCAATGAAGCTGAAATCAATAGGTCGTTTCCCACTTGCTGATTTCCTTTACACTGTTCAGGCCGACCTCATAGTCCGGGAACCCCACACTGTCCAGTTCTACCTCCTTCCCAAGATCCACAAGCCTGACCACCCCGGCTGACCCATTGTCTCAGCGTGCTCCTGCCCCACTGAACTCATCTCTACCTACCTTGACACTGTCCTATCCCCACTAGTCCAGGAACTCCCCACATACGTTCGAGACACCACCCACGCCCTCCACCTCCTCCAAGACTTCCGTTTCCCCGGCTCCCAATGCCTCATCTTCACCATGGATATTCAATTCCTCTACACCTCCATCCGCCATGACCAGGGCCTCCAAGCCCTCCGTTTTTTCCTCTCTAGACGTCCCCAACAGTACCCTTCCACCGGCACTCTCATTCGTTTGGCCGAACGGGTCCTCACCCTTAACAATTTCTCCTTTGAATTCTCCTACTTCCTCCAGACCAAAGGGGTAGCCATGGGCACACGTATGGGCCCCAGCTATGCCTGTCTCTTTGTTGGCTACGTAGAACAGTTGATCTTCCGTAATTACACCGCCATCACTCCCCACCTCTTCCTCCACTACATTGATGACTGCATTGGCGCCACCTCATGCTCCCGTGAGGAGGTTGAGCAATTCATCAACTTCACCAACACATTCCACCCTGACCTTTAAATTTACCTGGACCATCTCTGACACCTCCCTCCCCTTCCTGGACCTCTCCATCTCCATTAATGATGACCAACTTGACACTGATATTTTTTACAAACCCATCGACTCCCACAGTTACCTGGATTACACCTCTTCCCACCCTACCTCTTGCAAAAATGCCATCCCGTATTCCCAATTCCTCCGCCTCCGCCGTATCTGCTCCCAGGAGGACCAGTTCCACCACAGAACACACCAGATGGCCTCCTTCTTTAGAGACTGCAATTTCCCTTCCCATGTGGTTAAAGATGCCCTCCAACGCATCTCGTCCACATCCCCCACCTCCGCCTTCAGACCCCACCCCTCCAACCGTAACAAGGACAGAACGCCCCTGGTGCTCACCTTCCACCCAACAAACCTTCGCATAAACCAAATCATCCGCCGACATTTCCGCCACCTCCAAAAAGACCCCACCACCAGGGATATATTTCCCTCCCCACCCCTTTCCGCCTTCCGCAAAGACCGTTCCCTCCATGACTACCTGGTCAGGTCCACGCCCCCCATGACCCACCCTCCCATCCTGGCACTTTCTCCTGCCACCGCAGAAACTGTAAAACCTGTGCCCACACCTCCTCCCTCACCTCTATCCAAGGCCCTAAAGGAGCCTTCCACATCCATCAAAGTTTTACCTGCACATCCACTAATTTCATTTATTGTATCTGTTGCCCCCAATGTGGTCTCCTCAACATTGGGGAGACTGGACGCCTCCTAGCAGAGCACTTTAGGGAACATCTCCGGGACACCCGCAGCAATCAACCACACCGCCCCGTGGCCCAACATTTCAACTCCCCCCTCCCACTCTGCCGAGGATATGGAGGTCCTGGGCCTCCTTCACCGCCCCTCCCTCATCATCAGAAGCCTGGAGGAAGTACGCCTCATCTTCCAACTCGGAACACTTCAACCCCAGGGCATCAATGTGGACTTCAACAGTTTCCTCATTTCCCCTTCCCCCACCTATCCTAGTTTCAAACTTTCAGCTCGGCACTGTCACCATGACTTGTCCGACCTGCACAGCTCCTTTTCCACCTATCCACTCCACCCTTTCCTCCCTGACCTATCACCTTCATCTCCTCCCCCACTCACCCATCGTACTCTATGCTACTCTCTCCACCCCCAACCTCCCCAAACTTATCTCTCCACGCTTCAGTCTCTCTGCCTTTATTCCTGATGAAGGGCTTTTGCCCAAAACGTCGATTTTGCTGCTCGTTGGATGCTGCCTGAACTGCTGTGCTCTTCCAGCACCACTAATCCAGAATCTGGTTTCCAGCATCTGCAGTCATCGTTTTTACCCAGATACATCCTCCAGTCTGACAACTCAGTCAGCAGTAGCACTACTGATTCACTCTTTAACTCTCAACTCGAAATGCATTATTTGCCCTTGCTACCCATCAGTATTACTTCCAAGTTATGTTCAATGTTTTGGAGCACTGCTTCATCAGCTGAGGGCAGATAGAAAGAGGTAACCAGCAGGCTGTTTCCTTGTTTACATTTAACGTGATGACATGATTATGAATGGGTTCTCCATCCACTCCCAGTGACTGTATATCTCTGTGCCACTACCTCTGCTGGGCTTGTTCTGCCAATGGGAAGGACAGAACAAAGTGGTATGGTGGTGGAGCATGCTATGATATTGGCTGTCAGATATGATTCACTGTACATGACAATGTTAGAGTGTCACTTGAATGGAATGCAGGATAGTTCTCCCAAATTTGGAGTTAGCCCAAAGTTAGTAAAGAGGACTGCGTGCAATTGACTGGTTAGGGTGTGTCCTTGTCTTTCCCAGCAGCTAAGGCAATGTCAGGTTGTCTAATTTTATTTTTATTTGATACAGCTGAGTAGCTGTTTGCCTGGAATATAGGCAAGATTAGGAGAGAGCAGCATATTTCCTTCTCTGAAGGTAGTTCATAAACGAGAAAAGTTTTTTTTATAACAATAGTAGTTTCATGATCATTACTAGCTTCTTGTTTCAGAGTTACACATGTGATTTAAATTCCACCAGCGAACATGATGAGATTTGAACTTTTATCTCCAGAGTATGAAACCAGCCCAATGTTGTACTAGGTCAGTAACATTGCCACTACGGTACTAATTAGTGAGTTGCAGCTTGCTGAAGTACTGTTCCTGTGATGTATTGTGATAGTTTTTAGTGTTGTCAAGAATACTTGATAGACAAGTAAATGGCCAATGACAGTCTGCAGATTGGTTCAAAGAGAAGCAGATTTCATTTGTCTGAAGCAACATTGATTTCTGTTCATCCTTTTCTCGTTTCATTTATATATTATTTACCCAGATAACTGAAGAGTAAATAAAGGGCGCAACAGTTTAAAATCAACAGAAGAAAGTAATAGAAAGGATTGAATTCTATGAAATTAGAATATGAGAAAAAAGTTTAAAAATGGAAAATAGTATTGGTTGTCTTTCTACTAATGATACACATGCTCTGGTATTTATTCTAAACAAGGGATTCCATCACTGGACTCTAACAGAGTCCTTCTTCAGGAATGCTGAAAATGTGTTGCTGGAACAGCGCAGCAGGTCAGGCAGCATCCAAGGAGCAGTAGATTCGACGTTTCGGGCATAAGTCCTTCTTCAGGAATCAGTTTCTGCCCGTTTTTATGCCCGAAACGTCGAATCTCCTGCTCCTTGGATGCTGCCTGACCGGCTGCGCTTTTCCAGCAACACATTTTCAGCTTTGATCTCCAGCCTCGGCAGACCTCACTTTCTCCTCTAACAGAGTTAAGGCCACTCCAGTAGCAATTGCTTAGTTTAATATATTACATTGTAAAACCCACTTAGATCATAGCAAAAATCACAAACTTTGAGTAGATAGTTAATGTCTTATCATTTTATTACACTAAGATGCTGCTATTACTAGGGCAACATTTCCTGCATTTATTGACTTTTGTTTTGGAAAATACATACAAGTCTAAGTGAATTGGCCATGCTAAATTGCCCATAGTACCCAGGAATATTTTGGATCGGTGGATTAGACTTGAGAAATGCAAGGTTACACAGATAGGGTAGGGGTATGGGTCTGGGTGTGATGCTCTTTGGAGGGTTGGTGTGGACTTGATGGGCCAAATGGCCTGCTTCTATACAGTCGGGATTCAATGATTCTATGCCTGTTTTACAAACACTTTTCATTAAAATTAGGAAGGAATTGTGTTCACAATTAAATCCACTTTGAGAATTAGATATAAATTCCAGCTATTGGATTTTGGATTGGAAGAGTCGAGTATAACTTCTGCATGTTGAAGTCTCCAATTGGGCTCAATTTAAATTCAGTCTGCCCAATCACAATTAATATGTTAATTTTGTGAATTAAGCTGTTTCTATGCTACAGAAAGTACTTCAATCTGTTGCTTACTTCTGTGCTTGGATAAAATTTAAGAACAATATATGATCATGTATTTTGATTCAATACTTAAGCTTAGTTAAGCCTAGTTAAGTCAGGTGTAACAAGTTGTAATGATACTGTGCCTTTAAGAGATGTGTTCTGACCTGCTTGTCTTGTGGATGGATGTTGTCACCCTGGTGCAGTAATGTATCCTTCAGACAGGTAGTTGGGAAACAGCTTTGAGTTCTCCCTTTTTTTTAAAGTAAACAGAAGAATTATAAGTGAATGAGGTTCAGACTCACATGAACCCAGAAGACTTTATTCTTTCACTCGGCTAGATGGGTAGGTTGTCATTAGCTGCTGAAGCTAGCTTAAGCTCTCAGCTGCTCGAGTGAAGACTTAGGCAGAGAAGCCTCCTTTTAAAAATCAAAGGGTGCAGCTTGTTACTTGTGATGTTTCTTTCTACTGGACTGGAGACAGACACCATGTGGGAATAATTACTGTGTTGCGGAATTGCCTTTGCCAGGGGTGTATTTATGGAATGCTGCCTATATTGGAACAGTTGATGATTAGTGGTTAAATAATGCATTAACACGTTAAGTATTTCATTAGAGTTATGTCAATTCTTCTTTTTGTTTTTTATTAATTGTGATTAGATTAGATTCCCTACAGTATGGAAACAGGCCCTTTGGCTCACACCGATTCCAACCCTATATTAACCCCTGACTAATACACCTAACACTATGGGCAATTTAGCATGGCCAATTCATCTGACCTGCACATCTTTGAATTGTGGGAGGAAATCCATGCAGACACAGGGAAAATGTGCAAACTCTACTCAGACAGTTGCCCAAGGCAGGGATTGAACCCAGGTCTCTGGCACTGCAAGGCAGCCATGCTAACAACTGAGCCACCATGCTACCCTATGTTGTAAGAATAAAGTGTTTTTTGATTACATTTTAATAGTGGAACAATCAAATCAAATCATTTCTAGAACACTATGTCTTATATTTACCTGTCTAAAAAGAAATTTAAAAAAGTTAGGATCTAGATTGTCTCTATAATATGTTTTGATGGTGGGGGGTGGGGTGGCGGGGAAGGGGGGCAGGTGGTCTCTCATGTGGTCTATTACAAAGTGATCTTATGAAATATCCTTTAGAAGACCATTTGTACTTTAAAAAATGCATTGCCTGGGTAATGTTGCAATGGAATAGCCAAGCAAGGCAACCGACAATCCAAAAATGAAACATTTTGCACAGTCATTACACAAGCAATACACATTCCATGTCAGAGCTATACAAAAAATGAACAGGAATTAATTTTCAAATAGTATGATTCAGGCACATTTGACCCTAAAGTACTAGTTAAAACAATTACATACAGTACACTACACTAATGTGATCAGATACTTTCCTTACCCTGAATCATTTTAACATGTGGATACAGACAGGGGATATGGTAGAATCATTCTCCTTTTTCTTCCCTTTAACTAAACAAATCAGTGTGTGTTTGTAAACAAAACAAAAAGTGTTTTAAACTTTGAGTGTAATTACTGTTAATTATGGCCAGAAGTCTGGATTTTTCAGAAGTTGTTTAAAATATGGATGAATGTCTATTACTCAACAGGCAATATGTTTTCAACAACATGATCCACACATTCAGTCATATGCAGACATCTAGGTACAAGCCCAATCACACGCATACTTAGCAAACAAATGGCATGAAGTTAGGCATTATAAAGTCCAAAATTTCACTCTTCTACTTGCTTTTCTCAACATGACAGCTTGAAACATTGCATACTTGTGATTCCTTTTTGATCGACTGAAGAAGTGGAGATCGGAGGTTTATGAATTCACAATGACTCACGCAGTGGCAGGTTTCCCTGGCATCACTCCCATCAAACTGCAGCCAAAGTTCAGTAACAAAAAGCTGGTTTGTTTTTTCTCATAGGCAAGCAGCAAAGCCATGATAAATACGTTGCTTCCTGATGGATTTTAGGCAAGGTGCTGCCCTGTTATCGGTCTGGAACTCTATGCACCAGAAAAATGTCTCAGTAAATGTGTCTGATAAAAAAGCTGGTTTCGGTTTTGTGACCATAGTATCTGTTTTCATTGTCCTAGCAAATGGTTTCTGATGACCTGGTCACGCAATATCATTCAAGTTTCAACCATTCACACGCTCTTGAGAGAGGGTGGACCTGCTTTACACTTCTCTGAAGCCAAGTGATCTGCAAGTCCATTATGAGCTCAGCTGTGTTATTATTTGGTTAATAGTGGCCATTAATCACTGGGAATGTTTGTTGCATCTTAAGCACTTGGATAGACTAGCAGAATTCCATGCAGCTTTCTGCTCTTAATCTGTATGCATCACCAAATACAGGTAAGTATTCCATGTAGGTGAAAATGATGACTGCAGATGCTGGAAATTAGAGTTGAGAATGTGGTGTTAGAATAGCACAGGCAGCATCCGAGGAGCAGGGGAGTCAATGTTTCAATGCCTTCTTAACCATTGTATTTACTTATCCTGCTACCTTAAGGGATTGGTGGACATACACACTAAGGCCCCTCTGATCCTGCATTCCTCCCAGAATACTTCTGTTCATCATGTATTCCTTTGCCATGTTTGTCCTGCCCAACTGCATCATCTCACACTTATCCATATTTAATTTTGTTTGCTACTGATCAGCCTATCTGAGCAGCCCATGTTTATTCTTTTGTAATTTTAAGCTATGCTCCTCACTATTTATGACACCACCAATTTTCATTACTGATCAAACCTCATACATTTAAGTTTAAATCATTTATATATACCATGAACAGCAAGGGCCAGAGGGGTGGCGTGGTGGCTCAGTGGTTAGTACTGCTGCTTTCAGTCTTGGATGACTGTCTGTGTGGAGTTTGCACATTCTCCCTATGTCTGCGTGGGTTTCCTCCCACAGTCCAAAGATGCACAGGTTAAGTGAATTGGTCATGCTAAATTGTCCATAGTGTTCAGGGATGTATAGGTTAGGTGCATTAGTCAGGGATAAATGTAGGGAAATGGGTTTGGGAGGGATACTTATCAGTGGATTGGTGTGGACTGGTTGGGCTAAAGGGCCTGTTTCCACACTGTAGGGATTCTATGATTCCATAATCCATCCTTAACCCCACTGGACACAAGCTTACAGTCACAAAGACACCACTTGACCATTATCGGTGCTTCCTGCCAAGCAGTCAATTCTGGATCTAGTTAGCCAAATATCCTTGGAGACTCTGCGCTCTTATTTTCGCTGTCAATCTCCATGAGAATATTGCTGAAGTGCAAGTCGACTATGTTGAAAATACTTCCCGTGTACATTGGTCATCTCTTCAAAAAAGATTCAATGAAGTTGATCAGACCCTTGGTAAAAAGTAAAAAGAAAACAATTACCTCCCTTTACTAAAAAAAGCTGACTGTTCTTGATTAATCCCTGCCTGTAAAAGTATAGATTAATTCTGTCCCTCAGAATTGCTTCCAATCATTTCTCCACCATTGAGGTTAGACTGACTGGCCTCTGGTTTCCTGCTTTATTCCTGACTCCCCTTTTGAATAAAAGTACATCACTGGTTGTCCTCCAGTCCTCTGCTACCTTTCCTGTTTTCAGACAGAATTTGAAAATTGTTACCAGCAACGATATTATTTCCTCTTTTGCCTCACTCAAAAGCCTGGGAAATATTTCATTTGCTGAAAGTGAGGACTGTAGATGCTGGAGATCAGAGTCAAGATTAGAGTGGTGCAGGAAAAGCACAGCAGGTCAGGCGACATCCCTGCTCCTTAGATGTTGCCTGACTTGCTGTGCTTTTCCAGCACCACTCTAATCTTGACAATATTTCATTTGGTCCTGGAGATTTATCTACATTTAATCCTGCCAGACTACTCCTTACCTCCTTTATAAAATGCTAATTTCTTTAAGTTTATCACTGTACTTCTCCCTGATTTCTATACCCACATCGTCCCTGTCACCAGTGAACACCAAGATAAAGTATTAATTTAGAGGACAAACAGGATCAATTTGAAGGGTTTAGAATATAAACAGCAAGGACATTTAAGCCAAATTAGACAAGACTTTGGTGGGACTGCACCTAGAAGAATGTATACAGTTCCTATCACCTTTGCTAAGTGAAGGATAAGCTTGCCTTAGAATGGTTGTAATAAAGATTCACAAAATTGATTTCCACGACTAGTTTGTCAATCCAGTAAAAGGAGGTAGCGTACAATAGATATGTATAATTTGGAGTTTACAGGTGGTCTTTCCTCTGTCAGGTATTTGGTTCTAAGTGGTTACCTTATTGTTGTGTTTTGGTTTTAGTTTGTTCATTCACAGGATGTGAATTTCATGGGATGTTTTGTCCCAGTTTCTCGGAAAGTCTCTAAAATCAAAATGATTGTTCTAACTGTGTCTGCACGATCCTGGCTTAGCAAAAACTCTATTGTAAGGGGTGGCAATGATACAGTGGTAATGTGACTAGACTCATAATGCCAAGTTAATGTTCTGGGGACATGGGTTTGAACTTCTTCATAGCAGATTATAAATTTGAACTCAAATAAACTCAATAAAGAATCAAGGGCTTGCCCAATATTAATCACCCTATGTAACCACTATTAATTGTTGTAAAAGGCCATCTGGTTCAAACTAGGGAAGAAAATCTAATATCCCTACTTGGTCAGGTCTATACGTGATTTCTGATGCACAACGAAGGGTGGCAATAATTATTGGCCTGGTCACATCCTGTGAATAAATATTAAAAAGGTGCATCTTTAAGATGGGCTCTCATGCTGTTTCTTGTCCCATGATTGGCAAACACTTGAAAGCCATAGTGATGTATACAGTTCTCCAAGAGCTGCCATGAGGGTGATGCAGTGGCAATCTGGCAAACCATGGTCATTTTAAACTGCTTTAATTTGCTGGAACCTAAAAATATTCATTAAACACGGTGTTTATTATGTAAGGTCTTTTCATTTGTTTGAGCAAATGATATGAATCAGTTATTATTATGTTTGTTTCAATTTAAGGAAGTGCACAAATGTGTGCATGTGATTGGCAGAGTTGCTGGTATCCTTGAGATCCATTGGTAGCCAACCTAACTCTAACTCTGCCGCCTCTTCTGACCATACAATTATCGTAGATCTTTGCACTCTTCCAAGTCTGGCCCCTTGCTTGGCTCCAATTTTCATTGTGTTGACCTTGCCTTTAGCTGACTGGGCAATGAGTACTGGAATTTCCTCCCTTAACCCCTCTACCATCCTACCTCTCTCTGCTCTTTCGACCCAATCATGTTGCTGTTCCAATACTTTTTTTGAGTGACTCAGCGATAAATTTTGTTTGATTGCATTTCTTTGAATTATCTTGGCATGTATTTACTGTTCGTGTCACTGTGTTTACTGCTATTTCACAATAAATTTCTATGTTTTGTTGGGATGTCTTCTTATAAGTGCCCTGGCCTCATAATAAATTCGGGAATGATTGCCACAGCCATATCAAGACTTGGCTTGGGGAAGTTTGATATTTTCAGACAATTTGTACCCCATTCGTTTCCACTAGGCTAGCATCTTCATGTAAGAACACATAATATTCCATCACTGTCTTACAATGCAATCTTTGAAAGATGCTCAAATACGAGTCCAAAATGTAAAGCAATAAGCTGCTGTTGGTCAATATCAAGTAGATAGAACTTATTGTTGCAGCTGATAAATATTATTATTCAGATCACATTTGAGTATTTTTCATCTGTTTTACATTATTCCTTAATAATTAATTCAACCGAAGATTATTTTACAAATGCATTTAGCATTTATACACAACAGTTTATCCCTTTTAATCAACTCTTTGGATTATAAATGGTTAGATCCAACACATCTTGGGAGAGAGCACATTTTATTATTTGCTGGTTCATGGGGGTCAACCCATCTACTTTCTCTGCTAGCCTTGGATGTATTGAGTACTAATCACTTAATCTTGTGTCTGAAAAGCTTGCACTTTATGCAAACATGTCATACAGAAAGTGTAGTCTTGTCTCACATTGTTGATGGGTCTTTTTTCTACCACACCTTGAAGTGAAGGAAAAACTCTTCTTCAGAATTTTTGATCTCGCAAAAAACATTAAGAGGAGAAACCCTAGATCAAATTAAAAAAAAACACTGGCTAAAAAACAAATGTTGCAAATTGAAAGATAAGTTTAATTAGGATAAATGTGAGATATTGCAGTTTGGTAAAACAATTATAGGACTTAAACGATTAAAAATAAGGCCTTGGGTAGTGTTTTGGAATAGAGAAACCTAGGGGTTCAGGTACATAATTCTTCACAGTTTGTGCCACATGAAATGGGGTGGTTGAAAAGGCGTTTCGCATTCTTACCTTCATGCTCAGACTTTTGAGTATAGGAGTTGTGTTTAGGTTTACAGGACGGTGATGCCCCTTCTGGAGTACTGTGTCCAATTCTGGTCGCCCTGTTATAGGAAGGACATTATTAAGCTGGAGACTGTTCAGAAGAGATTTATTAGGACATTGCCAGGAATTGAGGGTTTGCTTTATAAAGAGAGGCTGGATAGGCTGGGACTTTCTTTACTGGAGTGTACGAGGTTGAGGGGTGACCTTATAGAGCTTTATAAAATCTTGAGTATAGATAAGGGTGAATGGCAGTTGTCTTTTCCCTAGTGTGGAGGATTTCAAGACTGGGGGCATATTTTTAAGGTAAGAGGAGAAAGATTGATAAAAAGGCAAGAGGGGGCATTTTTCTGACACAGATTGGTTCATATGTGGAATGAACTTCCAGAGGAAGTGGTGGATGTGGGCACAGTTACAACATTTAAAAGACATTTAGATAAGTGCATGAATAATAAATATTTGGAAGGATTTGGGCTAAGCGCAGGCAGGTGGGAATAATTTAATTTGGGATTATGGACAGCATGGATTGGTTAGACTGAAGAGTCTATTTCCATGCTGTATAACTCTATGACTATTCTGGTTTGACTATTTGCAGTTGAGGCTGGGTGTAAATGTTTTGCTCAGATTTCAATCTTATAATTTCAGAGCTTTGATTTGTGTACCGAATCTTCAGAAAAGATACGTTCACCAAGACAGTCATTGGTTCAAATCGTGTAACACTTCCCATTACTTTTCAGTCACAGTTACATGGGTTTCCAGTTTTGACTATTATGGATTGTCACTACTTTTATGGGAAAGGGCATAACGTCATTTACTTTTAAAAAATCTGTTTCTGAGCAAAGCCACTCCAAAAGTGTGACAGTAAGGATGCCTAGCAAATACTTAGTACTAACATTGGGAAGACAACGCAGGATGTTGGCTCTGCAGAAACCATATGTGGCTGATATCATGGAGAAGCAGGAACCAGTATCCAACATTGTTGTTATTCGTAAAAGAAAGGGCATGCCTTTATATTACATTATTTGATATTATGTTATCATTTATATTATTAGGTATTGTTGGGAGGCGATGGTCGTGTGATTTTATTGCTAGACTATTAATCCAGAAGCTCAGCTAATGTTCTGGGGACCTGGGTTTAAATTCCACCACAGCAGATTGTGGAATTTGAATTCAATTTAAAAATTCTGGAATTAATAATCAACTGATGACTGTTATATCATTGTCAATTTTGGGATAAACACATTTCACTCTCTAATGCTCTTCAGGGAGGGAAATCTGCCATCCTTATCCTGTCTGGTTTACATGTGTCTCCAGACCCACAGCAACATGATTGGCTCTCAAGTGCCCTCTGAAATGATCTACCAAGCCATCTAGTTGTATCAATTGCTATGGAGTCTCAACAAAGAAATGAAACTGGATACACCACCCGACATCATCCTAGACAGTGGAAGTGACAACGGCAGATATAGCCCTGTCGACACTGCAAAGACCTCCTTACTAACCTCTGGAGACTAGCGCCAATATAGGTAGAGCTGTCTCACGGATTAGTCTCATGTTTCTCCATGAGATCCATCTGCAGGTCAGAGTCTAGGAATACTGCCGTGAGTAGCTCACCTCCTGACTCCCCAAAGCCTGTCCATTATCTATGAGGTGCAAGTCAGGAGTGTGTTGGAATACTCCCCACTTGGCCAGATGGTATATATTCAACAACATTCAAAGCTTGAAATCATCCAGAACAAACCAGCCCATTTGATTGGCACCACATCCACAAAATACCAATTCCTCCACCACCAACGTATCCGAGCAGGATGGTGACGATTCGCCGTGGTACATTCACCGCCGCCGATTAGCCACTGCTGGTTCACCACCAGCGTTTCTCCACTGGGGTCGTTTGACCTCTGGAGACTATTTGCCACCAAAAATATATATATGTACTGATTGTTTTCCCTCCCACCTGTCCTTTCATACTTTTCAGTCCCCTTTATTTAGACAACATAGTACATATTGATGAAAAAAAGTGAAATAAATATCATTTTATTGGTTTACACATAAAAATGAGTGACAAACACTTGCGGTGGTGAATCGTCCTCAGCGGCCAATGGGCAGTGGCGAAGCGTCCTCGGCGGTGAAAGGGCAGTGGCTAATCAGTGGCAGTGAATGGTCCCATCCCATAGCCGAGCAGCAGTGAGTACCATAAACAAGACGTACTGTGGTAATTCAACCAAAGATCTGCAGACAGCACCTTTCAAACCTGTGACCATTTAAAATCTGGAAGGACAGGAGATACATAGGAACACCACCACCTACAAGTTCTCCTTCAACCCATCCTAACTTGGAAATATATCCTCTTTTCTTCACTTTTAATTTAAAATCCTGGAATTCTCTCCCTATTGGCATTGTGGGTCAATCCATGGGTGGACTGCAGTGTTTCAAGAAGGCAGCTCACCACCACCTTATCAAAGGAACACTTCAATCCCAGGGCATCAATGTGGACTTCACCAGTTTCCTCATTTCCCCTCCCCCACCTTACCCCAGTTCCATCCTTCCAGCTCCGTATTATCCTCATGATCTGTCCTACCTGCCAACCTCCCTTCCCACCTATCCGCTCCACCCACCTCTCTGACCTATCATCTCGAGCCCCGCCCCCATTGTACTCTTTGCTACCTTCTCCCCAGCAACCCCCCACCTCCCGACTTATCTCTCAACCCTGGAGGCTCCCTGCCTCCATTCCTAATGAAGGGCTTTTGCCCAATATGTCGATTTTCCTGCTCCTCGGATGCTGCCTGACCTGCTGTGCTTTTCCAGCACCACCTTATCAGAGGCAATAAATGCTGGCCCAGCCAGCAAAACTCACGTCCTATACATTTATTTTTAAAAAAAAGTTTTTGTTGAAGTTGCACAGTAGCTGGAAGCAGATAACCTGACTATTCAAGCAAATTCAATTGATGTCGACTCCAGGGAGAAACTGAGGGTGATTCACAGCTTCTTAGATATCAGAAATAATTTTTACTGAATTTACAATAGCTTACAGTACTGAATAAAAAAGCTGTAATGTGTAATGGTTCAATTGAGAATCTGTTTAATTAGTGGCATATTGTGAATGGCTGGTGACATTTTCCTGAAGAGATTCAGTCAAGTTTTATTAATTGTGAAAGCTTAAAATCTTTCTATAATGAATTGAACAAAAACTATTTATTTTCTTTACAGAAAAGATGGTTAAATGTAAATTTTCATTTGTAATTAAGGGATGATAACCAACATTTGGACAGAGAAATTTTTGTGACCTAATTTATTTAAGATTGCTTTTATTGAGTGCCACCACCAGATAAAAGAAGAAACATATACGTACAGGAACACAATGTTACAATGTGACACCACTAATCAGTAGCAGAGTGGTAACAGCCGTTTCCTTTGTCATTACACTGACTCTTTGCACTGCTCCTGATTAGACACACTTCTGAGGGATCTTTGAAGACGACTGATACATTTTTGCTTTCCTGCTGAGTAGTCACTTTCTCTCTCACCCCTGCTCCCTGTCCAGGACTGATTCAGCCAGAAGGAACCATGAGAAGGGACTTAAGCAGCACAGGAGATTGGTCCAAAGACAGAAACTCAGCTGTTCTGGTAGCATCTATGGAGAGAAAGAACAGCTAACATTTTGGGTCCAGTGATTCTTTATCAGAACTTCAGTCACTGGGCTTGAAACATTAACTCTGCTTTCTCTCCACAAATACTACCATTCTGCTGAGTTTCTCCACCAATTTATATTTTTGTCTCAGATTTCCAGCATCCATAATTTTTTGTTTTATGATTAAAGAAGATTAGTCATTAGTTTCGTTAACGAAGAGCAATGAAATAAAGTTGAGTTATTTTGTGCATATGTGAAACAGAATGCTGTGATGTGTCAATAAATTCTGAAACTGTTGGGGTCAGTTAATGTCATCGGTGCTATCTGCAAGTGTGCCAGTGGATATTTAATCAGACGTTTTGGTGTTTGGAATTATCACTCCATTTGCTTAACGTAATTAAAGTGGCTAAAATGACTCATCACCAATTCTTTCATGTTTCTTAAGTAGCCAACAGATAAGTTATGATTTAGCTTCAAAGTCTGATGGGAAAACAGAAATAATGTTGAAGTGTGTACTGGAGAACCACTGAAACCTTTCAGTGTGGGAGTGCAATAGTCAAATATTTTGCTGAAGCAGAAAATGAGGGAATTAATAAATAGCTGACAATGTGAGCTCCATATTTACTAATCTTAGAATGCAGAAATAAATTGAAAAGAAATTGCATCAATATGTCCACACTGACAGGGTGGCATTTTAATTAATGTAGTTTTTCACAGTGAAACAGATGTCATGGCAAAGCACAGATGCAACTCATAAGCCTTCTGTATTCCTTGAAACTAGACAATTTTCATTCACAGTCTTTCAAACTTTAGATTGTGACGGAATGCGTTAACCATCGGTGGACACAACCTCACATCACAAGAAGAAAAGCACCTGTAAAGAATATCAAAAACTTAAAATCTGTGCACACAAGCATTAATTGAAATTAAAGTGAAGTAAGGTAATTAACCATAGTTCCCAAGGGACCACACACGCCAGTCTTAATTAAAGACACAAGTGGGTTATATAACCTGCATTGCATCAAGCATGGGGCTGGGTGAAGCAGAAAGTCTCCATGAACTATCATGGTGAGTCCAAGAATTTGACCTCCACTATCAGCATCATTCTGTGCTACACTCCAGCTATTTTGGTAACTGAGCTAAAGGACCCCCAGTTTTAATTAATAAAACCATGCAGTCTGACTTTTTCCATTGTGTAAACTGTTTTATCAGTTATTTTAAAAAGTCTAACATGTAGTGTTATGGAATTAGTACAACAAATAGGAGCTTCATGATTTTAATCAGTCTAGTACAATGTGCAGTAGTAGAGATGAACACTGAGCTTCTCATATATCTCCCTCCCCACAATGAACAGTCAGCGACTGCTGACTGTTATATGCCATCATCCTGCTGTTTTTCAAGGACTTGCAATTGCTCACCACTCAAGTGCATAATCATGCTTTTCTGTAATACGGTATTGTGCAGCATAGAGTTATAATGCTGCTTTTCATTTATGGTATGCTGTAGAAATTGCACCCGAGTACATATTAAATTATGTTGTTTAAGTAATCTATATGGTTGCTTAATAACAGTATTGATTCACTTGTGCTTTATTTTTTCTCTTGCTTGACTGCAGTGTGGGCTGCAGAATATTAATTAACCATGGATGGAATATCAACAGCCTTAAGGGAATAAGTTCCATGCCCTCAAAACTGAAATGAGTATTGAGACAGATAATTAACCTGCTCCATTGATGGCAATGAAGGCTGCACACCAATTTTGTGCTGCCTCCGCATTTGAATGAACTCTGCATCATGCCAGCTCAAAGCATTCTGTTGATTGGTTTATCTGTTGTTAGGAAGACCCCAGAAGTTCACATGACCCATTTCATTTTTATGTGCAGGCAGCACTCTTTGCAAGTGCCTTGATTTGGAGAGGTGTGGCACATCACTAACATTCCTGATTGAAATTTGTTGTGTCACTGGGAGTCTGATTTATATTTGGCTTCTGCCACAGTTTCCCAGGACTTGAGTGTCCTGAGTGAGAAATAAATGTGGGTATTGCTGGCTCCACAAAGTAAGTGCCTCCTATAGGGACAGTCACAGGGTTCTCCTGAGTCCTGCAGGAAGCTTTTGGTTTCCCTTCTGCAAATTGTGACCTCTCTCTCGATCCTGCTGCAATACCTCTCAATTGCTGGTTCTCACCCTTGTCTCCTTCTCCATCTCTCTGATCACTGCTTACCACTGCATTCCATCTACAGCCATACTTATCGCTGTAGGAGCTCTTGCAGTGTTGTGGCAGTGGTCATATCTCTAGGCCAAAAGGCTCAGGTGCAAGTCCCACAGTCCCTGCAAGTAGGCCTTGACATGATCCCAGTGTTTGTGCCCAAATCCTGCTGTAGCCCCCTTCTGGACTGTTGGGACTATCACTAAGGATCTCTGGTTGTGGTCTCAGTGCCATAGGTTTTTTCATTGTCAGATAACCAGCAGATCCACTTGGTCAGCTGTTGGGTTGGGACCAGGAATTTATAAAAAATGATAAATTCAGCAGGAGCTCCCAAAATCAGGGCTTGCCAGTTTCTTCAGTTACTTTAGCTTTACTTGCCACTGTACTGTACTTTGAATTGTCAGGTTACAACTTGAAACATGTCTTGAACATTCCATTTCTTCTGCACTTCAAAATCACAGAATGGCTAAAGCACAGTCGAAAAGCATTTCACTTATCCTATCTATGCTTGCTCTCTGAAGGAGAAGTGTACTCAGTGCCACTCCCACCCCTTGTAGCCTTGCACATTCTTCCTTTTGAGTTGGAATCCAATTAATTCTTGTAAATCTCAATTTGCCTCACCTCCACAACAGTCTCAGGCAGTATGGCCTAAAGTCTAACTTTGCTGTATGAAAATGTTTTTCTCCATGTTGCCATTTCTTCCGTGAATTCATGTCAACCTATGCACCCTACTTCTTGATCCTTCCACTAACGAAAAGTTTCTCCTTATGTAATCTCTCTAGACTGAACATAGATTTACATACCTTGTTATCTGCAGGAAATAGGGACTTGGGACTCCTGTGGCTAATGCATATTGCTACAGCAGAAATTCTCTGTCTTGGCTATTGCAGAATCACATAATCGATCAGGATTTGTCAATTAGGGAAAAAACAAATTGAACAAACAATGAACTCAGATGCTAGAAATTTGATTCAAAAGCAGAAATTGTTGGAGAAATTTGGCAGGTGTGGCAACATCTGGTAGAGAGAAAGCAGAGTTAATGTTTCATGACTAGTGACCCTCGATCAGAACTGTTCGGAACAAGCATCACTCAACCCAAACGTTAACTGTGCTTTCTGTTCATAGATGCTGCCAGACCTACTGAGTTTCTCTAAAAAAATTCTAATTTAAAAAAATTCATACCTGGGCTTACCCTTATGAGTATGTGGATTCATGGGTAGTGAATCTGTGTATAAAAGATATGAGTGTACCTTCATGAAATTTCCTATCAATATTCTCTTCTGCGATGTAAGCAGTTTCAGCTTTTAGAAACTATCTACATTACTGGAATAATTCTTGGTTAGATTCCCTATGGTGTGGAAACAGGCCCTTCAGCCCAACAAGCCCACACTGACCCCCGAAGAGCAATCCATCCAGACCCATTCCACTACATTTACCCCTTCCCCTAATTGGCAATTTAACATGGCCAATTCAACTAACCTGCACATTTTTGGACTGTGGGAGGAAACCAGAGCACCTTGAGGAAACCCACGCAGACACAGGGAGAATGTGCAAACTCCACACAGACAGTTGCCTGAGGCGGGAATTGAACCCAGGTCTTTGGCGCTGTGAGGCAGCAGTGCTAACTGCTGTGCCACCATGCCGCCCACAAAGATTCTTGTGAATCTTTCTCAAATACCCACAAAAGATTTCTAAAGTGTGCCAAATACAGTTCACAATATTCCAGTTGAGGCTGAACCTTGGTTACTTGCAAGTTTAAAATTCTCTATGTTATTATTAATGCTTAGGATGCTGTATCCTTGATCATCAATGTTCTGAAACTTTCCTGCTATCTTCAATGATTTATACATATATACCTCTGCTCCTACACCACCTTTAGAAATCTACTCTTCCTTTAATATTCTCATTCCCTGTTCTATATATCAAAATAAACCACTTTATTCCTGATACCCCCTTTTTATGCAGTAAATATCAACCAAGGACCACTGCAGTGTTTTTTTGAGAAGACAAATTTTTCATCGTTGATCACTTTGTTATCATTGGAGTGACACTTTAGGCAGAGTTTGATCCTTTCCCTGGCTGTAACTGGGTTTAAAGGTTAGGGAATACCCATAAAATTCTTCATGTGGCTCACCTAACCCTGACCTACTCAGATTTCTATGGTGGTCATGAGAGGCTAAGATGGCCCTTTCACCTTTACCTTCACCTCAATTGAGACCCTCAAGGGCCTGTTAAGAATGGCTTCCTGCTTGGTTTCAATCAGTCCACAAGAATTGCCACCCAGTAGATATTTGGACCCTTGCCTGGCCTTCTTGGCTATGCTTGGAGTGTTAAAAATAGTGACTGGGCTGCCACAATTGATGGAGGATATCTTCAACAATTTCCGAGCCACTCTTAATAGACAATAGGTGCAGGAGTAGGCCATTCTGTCCTTCGAGCCTGCACCACCATTCAATATGATTATCTTTAATCAGTATCCTGTTCTTGCCTTATCTCAATAACCCTTGATTCCACTATCCTTGAGAGCTCTATCCAACTCTTTCTTAAATGAATCCAGAGACTGGGCCTCCACTGCCCTCTAGGGCAGAGCATTCCACACAGCCACCCTCTCTGGGTGAAAAAGTTTCTCCTCATCTCTGTCCTTAATGGTTTACTCTGTATTTTTAAGCTCACCCATCAGTGGAAACATGTTTCCTGCCTCCAGAGTGTCCAATCCTTTAATAATCTTATGTCTCAATCAGATCCCCTCTCAGTCTTCTAAACTCAAGGGTATACAAGCCCAGTCGCTTCAGTCTTTCAGCGTAAGGTAGTCCCGCCATTCCAGGAATTTTCCTCGTGAACCTACGCTACATTCCCTCAATAGCCAGAATGTCGCTTCTCAAATTTGGAGACCAGAACTGCACACAATACTCCAGGTGTGGTCTCACCAGGGCCCTGTACAGCTGCAGAAGAACCTCTTTGCTTCTATACTCAACCCCTCTTGTTATGAAGGTCAGCATGCTATTAGCCTTCTTCACTACCTGCTGTACCTGCATGCTTACCTTCATTGACTGGTGTACAAGAACACCCAGATCTCTCTGTATTGCCCCTTTACTTAAATTGATTCTATTTAAGTAGAAAGCCCTGTCTTTTGTCTGACAAAGTAAATTGTCCCCTGCTTGAGTATTGGGCTGGTTGCGCTATTCTTCAAAGCCTTTTTATCATGATTAACCTTCAAGGCCTTAGCAAGGAAATACAAATTATTTTGTGTTGTCATTCTCATTGTTGTAAAAATCCTTTATTTACAAAAACAGAAGCAGTCTTCAGTAGAGTACTAAACAAGAAGAAATAATCACTAGCTCTTTTCCTTGGGATGCAACAATGGTCATAATGAATACTTTTTTTTTGCTAAAATTAGTGGAGGAAATTATAATCTTAGATAAATAAACAAATAGTAATTTGAGCAATGCCAACTGAATTAATCTTGTGGCACAGAAATATTCCAAATGAATGTCAAAGCTATATCAAAAACATTATTATTTTAATTACAATGCTCTGATTCATGCCAGAGTTTTATTAAAACATTGTAAAAAAATTTAAAAGATGCAAGTTGCTGCATGTTCATAGGCATCCCTAATTCTTTGCTCGAATCTTTCCACATGAGAGGTATAGATAGAGCTGATGGTAGTTGGTTTTTCCCTAAGATGGGGAATTTCAAGACTTGGGGACACATTTTTAAGGTGAGAGGATTAGATTAGATTACTTACAGTGTGGAAACAGGCCCTTCGGCCCAACAAGTCCACACCGACCCGCCGAAGCGCAACCCACCCATACCCCTACATTTACCCCTTACCTCACACTACGGGCAATTTAGCTTGGCCAATTCACCTGACCCGCACATCTTTGGATGATGTTGTTATTATGTTTAGATGTTGTTATTATGCCCGGGAATTGAACCCGGGTCTCAGGCGCTGTGAGGCAGCAGTGCTAACCACTGTGCCACCGTCCCACCCACTAAGGTGAGAGGAGAGAGAAGACATGAGGCAAACATTTTGCACAGAATGTGTGGAATGGACTTCCTGAAGAAGTGATGGATGCAGATTGGATAGATACATGAATACGAAAGGTTTGGAGAGATATGGGCCAGCAGCAGGCAGGTGGGAGTAGTTTAGTTTGGGATTATGGAGTGGTTGGACCAAAGGGTCTGTTTCTGTGCTGTATGACTCTATGACAATGATGCTGTAAATGTAAGAGCTTCTGGAGTAAAGGATTAATCGGGGAAGATTGGCACAACCAGCCACTAAACAAAAGAACAACAATATCATGCTTCTTTTAAAAAAACATGGTTCTCTAAGGTTTCCTAAAATATGTTGAATTATAAAACAATGAACATATTCAGATGTATAACAAAGCAGAGGGAGATTGTTTTAGATTTCCAATATTCTTTATTTTTATTTTAATATTCTCTGAAGTTTGGAAGCTTAAAATGATTGATACTTTCAAGAAGATCCAGTGGGAATAGTTTCAACTACTATTAGTCGGGGGTTGAGGAAATGGAGGCATAGCTGCAGTTCAGCCATCGTCTCATTGAGTGGTGGAACAGCTTTCGTGGTGTAAAATGGCCTGCTTTTCTTACATCATAGAGTCAAAGAGTTGTACAGCACAGAAACAGACCCTTTGGTCCAACTTGTCTATGCCAACCAGATATCCTATGTTGATATTGTTCCGTTTGCCAGCATTTGGCCCATATCCCTTGAATTCCTTCCTAATCATATAACCATCCAGCCTTTTAGATGTTGTTATTATGCCAGCCTCCCTCACTTTCTCTGGCAGCTCATTCCATACATGCACTACCCTCTACATGAAAATGTCAGGTCCCATTAAATCTTTCTCCTCTCACCTTAACCCTATGCCCTCTAGTTTTGAACTCTCCCACCCCAGAGGAAAAGATCTTGGCTATTCACCCTATCAATACCCTTCATGATTTTAAATTTCTATAAAATCACCTCTCAGTCTCTGAGGCTCAAGGGAAAGTAACCCCAGCCTATTCAGCCTCTCCCTCTCGCTCAAACCTCCAACCCCTGGCAATGTCTTTTCTGTAAATCTTTTCTGAACTCTTTCAAGTGTTACAACATCCTTCCAATGGAGAGAGACACATATATTCAAGTGAGGTACCTTTCATACCACCTAATGTCATGTAAAAGGAGAATACTTTGATTTAAAATTACTCAATCTGAATGTTTAAGAAATTATTCCTATACATTTACCCTTACTTTAATACTTGCATGTTTTATATTAACCAACAATTTAAAGTAGCTAGCAGTTACATTTTCTATTACAAGTTTGGTTAAGTTACTTTCAAGCAATGCCAACTTGTAAAGACTTCATCTTTTTGACTTGGTGCACTGAAGTAAATTTGACCATTTGTTGCCCAAAATAATTGCTGTAATTAAGTTGCCAGGAAGAGTAGCAAGCTTGCAAGTATAACATTAACATGATATTGTATTTTTAAGTAGGGTGCAAATTGAACTGTTTGGAAAAATAATATCCAGCAAATGAGCAACTCTGTTGTACCTATAATTTAGTTTTGTCCTAGCCAATTTTCCTTAGACAGTACTGTCCTTCATCCTGCAAAATGCTTAAAGTGGCAGCTGTTCTACATAAAAGTAGGGCAGGAGCCATCTTTAAGTGTCCCATTGTATACATAACTTCTTAAAGATTTATGAAGGAGTGACATATGGTAACATATGTTATGCAAAAAGAAAACACATTTCATGTACTATGTTTTTAATGTATTATTTATTTTTCAGTGATTTGCGTGCTTTTATTTGTAAAAAAATACTACCAATAACACATAGTTTAATTCAGTAAAGCTGGTTAGTGAATAAGATTCCATGGAATGCAGCATATGAATGGGTAATTAACCTGACCAGTTCATGGCAGACTTGAGATAGGGTTTTTGCCCGAAACGTCGATTTCGTTGCACTTTGGATGCTGCCTGAACTGCTGTGCTCTTCCAGCACTACTAATCCAGAATCTGGTTTCCAGCATCTGCAGTCATTGTTTTTACCTTGTTGAGATATCATGTGCTGCTTGACAACTATGGAATTGGGTAACAAAGGAATAGATACTAATTAAAAACTCAAATCCAAATCATTGCTCTGTATTGCAGTTAAGACATGATCATTTCCATAATTACCAAACAATTTCTAAGAATGGTGCATGTGGGTTGTTAATATCAAAGCATCACTTTCAGGTGAAGTGAGTTCAGTAATTTGGAGGCAGATCATAGACACATATTAAAGTCTTTGGTTCTATCCTTTATGATATCATTATAAATTCATCTACATACTTAAAGAGTAGGAGTTGCAGGCAGAATTTAATAGCCTTCATGATGAAAGTTTGGCATTCAATACCACCTATAAATTAATTGGGCTCCCAGCTGTGGGATGGAGACCCTGCCATCTTCCTGTCTCTGCTTGGGTTAAGTCTAGGTCAGGAGATGGAATGTAGGATTTCATCTCATGACTGCTGGATTTAAACTGGTGAAGGGCAGGACCTGGCCACATGGGGAGTCTGAGAAGCAGAGCCTGTATTGTATTTGCTTGATGGCCTGTGGTGAAATGCTCTTGTTTCAGGTGCTCAGAGTTTGATTAATCCGATATCAGAGTTGCAGGCCCATTATAAGAAACACTTTTTTCCATCCCATTTTCTCCACCTATCGAGCTGGGTCCCTCATAAACAGAGACTCCCCTCCCACTGACCCACATCTTGTCTCAGTCATATTGATGGCCATGGCCTCAGATGGGTATATTATCCATAATGCTGAGGGTAATGAGGAGCTGAGTTTCTGATTAGCTAACACCTCTCAAGAAGAGGTATTTCTTCCCTGGTGCTCTTGATCATGGAGATATAGCCAATTAAGTGTCTGACACTTATTTCAACGGGCCTTCCCCAACAGCGTCAATACAGCGATATCACCAGGTCTTTACCTGGTCGGTTTAATCCCTTTTGCCCAGAATAAATTTGCATATAATAACTTATTGCAATTCCACCTTATCACCAGTGAAGGCACCGTGACAATTCCACAGAGGCAGAGTATAATGACAATGTGTCAGTATTCAAAATCTCTTCCAAATGCGATTGCAGGAATTTATATTGGAAGCATCTGATAGGAACTGCATGCGATGCAAGATTTTTAAGGTATTTTATAAGATTCCAAAATTACTTGCATTCTCAAATGCAGGCAGTGTATTTTTTCAATGTTAATGAAATCCTACTATTATTCATTAAATTAGGCACATCCATATAATTAAACATGCATAACAGTAATGATTATATCTATATTCATTAAACCAGGAGAAAACTGCCATTTCAAACTGCTCTCGGAAATTTACTATGATCAGATATTGAGGTATGCCTCATAGACTTAACTGTAATAGCAAATCAGTGGGGGAAAATTAGTTTGATAATTTCATTTTCCAGATTGCGTATGTACATTTTTTAAAATGAAAAATTAATATGGTCTGGTATCTTTTCCTTTGCGAAATAACATGATGTTGATATCAGTGTAATTCAGGTTATGGGCTGCAGAGGCCATTGTTGCTTTGCAGTTAAAACTGTAAACCTTATTTATAATGTTCATTTTTTAAAATGAAATTCAAATGATAAACTAACTATTTAAACCATGTACAAAATGCTTGGAGCCAATTTGTATTAATTTGCTTTTACTTATTTAATATTTTTTAACAGTACTGGCATTCCCACTTGAATATAATGGATTTTTGTGAGTTCAGAGTTAAAATTCAATCGATATTAATTGCATTAATCCTGAACAACATTATGAATATCTTCATGTATGACAACTGTCAAAACCCCTTCCTACCCCAATATCCTAAATTCAAAGGCCTTCCATTGGTAATACTGTTAGTTTGAATGTAAAAAACTGAAACTTTGAGTCTGTAAGGAATTGGTGGAAGTGAGAATACCCACCTGTCAGTCACATGCGGTTTACTATTTAGATCTCTTTATTCATTTATGACATGAAGGCATCACTGATTGGACCAGCATTTATTACCCATCTCTAGTTGCCCTTGAGGGAGTAGTGTTGAGCTGCCTTCTTGAACCACTACAGTCTATGCGATAAGTTGACCCACAATACCATTAATGAGGGAGCTCTGGGACTTTGATCCAATAACTACGAAGGAATGGTGATATATTTCCAAATTAGGATGGTGAGTGACAGGGATGGGAATCTATGAGTGGTGGTCTTTCCATCTATCTGCTACCCTTGTCATTCCAGATGGTAGTAGTTATTGGGTTGGAAGGTGCTGTCTAAGGATTTTACAGTGCCTTTAGTAAATGCCATTGAGCATTGCTGGCAGAGGGAATGAATGTCTGTAGATGTGATGCCAATCAAGCAGGCTGCTATGTCCTGGATGGTGTCAGACATCTTGATTATCATTGGTGCTGCATCCATTCAGGCAAGCAGAGAGTATTCCACCACACTCCTGAATTATGCCTTATAGATGGTGGATAGGCTTTGGTGAGTCAGCCTCTGACATGTCTTTGAAACCATTGTATTTTTATGACTAGTCAAGTTCAGTTTCTGGTCAATGGTAACCCCCCAGCATGTTGATTTGTATGTGATTCAGTGATAGTGATGCCATTGAATGTCAAAGGGTGATGGCTAGATTCTCGCTTGTTGGGGATGGTCATTGCTTGGCCCTTGTCGGATGCAAATGTGACTTGACATTTGTTAGCCTAAGACTAGAGATTGTTAGTGTATTATTCATATGTAAAATAAGATGAAAATTGATCATGTGAGAAAACACATCATGGTATGGCAAAAGTGATTCCCTCTAGGATACCCAGTGTCACATTTTAACTGCAACTGAAAAATTTCAGCTATGGAGTTGATATCACAAATCCCACTTACATGAGTATATGATATGCATGACAGAAACTCTGATACCTGGGAAAAGTACTTGGTGTTGCTGCTCATTCTCCTGTCCATAGAAATAATTATGAAGATATTGTCTCGCTTCAACATAGTATTAGTCATTTGTTTGGTATAGCTGTATACTCAGACTACATAAAGTATCAGGTATCCTCTATGGGAACATCGGGAAGGATATATGGTATCCTCTCATTCATGGGAAAATTCTTACTGTTTCAAATACTAGCTAAAGGACAGCAGACAGTGTTATAACAGTAATGTGATCCCTGGTTACCAACCATTTGTGGATATGACAGAATGCTATCACCAAGCCTTCTCCTCTGCTCATCTTTGCCACTCTGTTGTCTGAGGCAAAGGATGAACTGCTAATTTTGTAAGTCGAAAAGGCTATTATCTTAGACAACAGGATGCAATTTACTACAGGCTACATCAACTTACAAACATATCAATTATTACCAATGAAAGGAAGAGGAAACATATGTATCTTCAAGAGGAGATTGGACCAGACTGCAATTGCTGTCTGCCTAAAGTTTCTCCTACTGCCCAAACTCCTCCCAGTAGCTGTATATCAAAGTGGACAGAGCTTCAACTTAACTCAGATTAATCCTTTCATATCCACGAAGTGATACAACAGACAGGAAAGATAAGTCTGCACTGTAGAGGGTAGAAATAGAAAAAAATTGTCTTTGGGCTTTTGCCCATAAATTAATTTCCTCATTGAAACATATAATGGTGTCACAACAGCCAAAGGAATTCCAAACTACCTTATTTGGATGGCTCGATGCAAATACCAACAACAGCTAAATCACAAAGTTTTAAAATAAAATCACTCCTCATAACAATGTATAAAATTAACCTCCCTAAGGATATCAGATCATAAAACTAACAATAGGCTAAATTTGTTGAGACGTGAGCCGTGGAAGGAGCCTTTAATCTAAAAGAGTTTGCATTAAAACTACGCTTTAATTAAGTAGCTAAAAACAATGACTGCAGATGCTGGAAACCAGATTCTGGATCAGTGGTGCTGGAAGAGCACAGCAGTTCAGGCAGCATCCAAGGAGCAGCGAAATCGACGTTTCGGGCAAAAGCCCTTCATCAGGAATAAAGACAGTGAGTTGGAAGCATGGAGAGATAAGCTAGAGGAGGGTAGGGTGGGGAGAGAGTAGCATTAATTAAGCCTATGTTCACCAACTTGATTATTGCAGTGGTCAAATTTCACCTACAAAACTTTATGAGAGAAAATTAGGAACAATATCATTAAAGTGAACAATATTGATAGCCAAATTTACAAACTCAGTCTGCCATTGGCATATTACTAGCAGAGCCACAGACAAGTGACTTCAAATTACTTTTGATGCCATTTGATCCATTTTACAAATTTTAGCTTTAGCTTTTCCATATTAATTTGTAAAATAGCTGCCAATTGCATTGGCCCTATTATAAGGCCTTCTTTTAATCACTTGTTGCTAGAAAACATAAAGCATACTGTATTTATGTAATCGTTTTTGTTACTGGAGATAAAAAAAAATGAGTCAAAGATTTTTCAGTTTGTACCAACAAGAAATGTAGAATTATCACAAGAAGCCAGAGGTCATATTCTACCTTCTGAATCATTGCAGTCATGAATTATTGAGTAATGACAGAGAATGGACAGGGACTGTGGAAGACATGTGTACTGCATCCATATAGCCATTAAGAATGCACAATATAATCCCTTCAACTGACCTTGCCCTTTGTTTAGCCCTTGATAGTATTGTGAACAAGAGAGATGAAAAGATTTTGTTTATCCTTACCATCCCAACAGCTACCTAAAAATCCAGCTTAAACTTTAGCATGCAAAAGAAATCTCTCCTCTATAAAATATCTTGAATATTATCAAATTCACAGCACATGAAACCTAAAGCTGGACTTGCCTTATTTAGTTTAACCATTTACCCAGCTGCAGCTATTAAGCAACCTATAAATCATTTGTTTCATCTTCAAGCTCAATTTTCATCACTGATTAATTGCTTTCTCCACCATGTCAGCAGCAAACCAACAAATCTTCAGTGTGTTAAACATCATGACTTAGTAAGTTATAATTAATCGAAGTAGACAAGTTGATTGAAGAGATTTCCTGTTACTCTAATTTATAACTTATCAGTCAAAGGCATGATTAAAAAGTATGAAGTGACAAGCTTTCACCTCACTCCAATGCAGTAACCATACAGAATACCCTTTAAAAAAAACATGTAAAAGCATCCACGGTGTCCACTACTCCAGTTTAATGAATTTGGCAAGCACGGTTGATTACGTCCATGCATTTATAGCTCTTTGTATGTAGTAGAAAAGGAATACGTTGACCTGATAGGTAGCAGGTAACTACCTGGTAGTGAAAAATATTAGAACACTGCAAAATTCCGCAGATGCTTGAAACCTGAAATAAAAACAGAGGGCTGGATCTTCTCTCAAGTCAGAAAGTATCCAGCTTTCTGCAACTGCCTTGGAAAACTGTGCCCCAGATGATAGAACCTTCATTCTGGGTGTGGACGGTGGGACAACAGGAGTTATGGATTCAGGCCCATTACCTGCAGTTAGAGATTGGAGATGGTCACTGGGTCTGCCATTTTCTTAGACAGCCTTGTTTAAAAATCTGTTACAGTTCTCTGAGAATTCCACTCACCCACTCACTTCCAATACTCCATTAAACATGATTTATGCCAAACTTTGTCTCTCATCCACTCCGAATTGTCCCTTACATTTTCAACGCTAATCTATATCCCACAGCCATCCCCCTGGCCCTCAGTAGTCTCCATGCCAACTTAGGTCCAATTTAAGATCCACCTACGCATGTGCCCCAAAGTCCTCTATGCCAACCCATGCCCCAGCCTTTTGGTTCCGTGTAGCCCTTATGCAAATTTAATGTCAACTCATGAGACCCGATGTCCACCTTCACCCACTTGAATGGTCCCATGCAATCATGTTAATAACCAGGTCATTAGCCCCCTCCAATTCTCAAGGCACTTCATAGTACTGAGAACAATGTGTGCTGAATCACAACTGTTACCTGGCCCTATTGCACTTCATAATCCCTTTGTTAACTTAGTGCTAGGTGATTCCAACTTATAGCCTCTAACTACTACCTCATGCATTCCAATGACAACTGCTTAACTATTCTACAGATTTTATCCAGACTTCACACGCATTTATAATCTTCTAAAGATTAATGATTTCCACGCTATGTGTTTCCCAAGGGCAGGACTTCTGGATTTGGGTTCCAACATTCAGTTTGTCAGGTCCTTGATATCTCCATTACTCTATGAAAATGCAAACCAGAAAATTCCAGAAACATATTAGCAGGTCTGGCAGTATCTGTGGAGACAGAAACAGTTAACTTTTGTGGTCTGCGATCTTTCATGATCCTTGATTCTACTTTTTAGCTGTTTTATCATGTTGGTCTAGGTAGGGACTCTGAATTGACCCTCAAAGTCACATTCAATGAAAGCCAGTAAAACAGACAAGGCCTGTCTTGTTAATATACATTTATCATCTGTAATATATAATGTAATCTCTATCTGGGTACTAGTGATGTGAAAACTGTCAGTCTTCAGAGGAGTACGAGCAGAAAATAGGGTCCAGTTGCCTGAGAGCAAAAGTCATTTTTGTCTAGTAATTCATCAGATAAGAAACAATCATGTTTGAATGATGCACTTACAAGAGTCAATTATTTGCACCCAAACATCATAGAGTAGAGAGCTGTATAGTCCATCGGTCCAACTCGGCCATATCAATTAGCTATCCTAAATTAATGTAGCCCCATTTGTCAGCACCTGGCCTATATCCCTCTAAACCCTTCGTATTTGTATTTCCATCCAGTACCTTTTAAGTGTTGTAATTGTACAAGCCTCCATTACTTCCTCTGGCAGCTCATTCATACTCGCTCCATCCTCTGAGAAAAAGATGCCCCTTAAATCTTTCCTCTCTCACCTTAAACCTATGCCCTCTAGTTTTGGACTCGCCCACCCAGGGGAAAAGACCTTGGCTATTCACCCTATCCTGGCCCCCTCGTGATTTTATAAACCTATATAAGGTCACTCCTCAGCCTCTGATGCTCCAGGGAAAGTAGTCCCAGCCTATTCAGCCTCTCCCTATAGCTCAACCCTGGCAACATCTTTGTAAATCTTTTCTGAACCTGTTCAAGTTTCACAACATTCTTCCTATAACATGGAGACCAGAATTGAATGCAGTATTCCAAAAGTGGCCTAACCAATGTCCTGTACAGCTGCAACAATGACCTCCCAACTCCTATACTCAGTGCACTGACCAATAAAGGTAAGCGTACCAAAACGCACACTCTCTCAGAATTGCAAAGGACCCATTCTGTACTACATCCTCAGGAGAATACATACTCTCAACAAACAGTATTTCAATTCCATCTCAAACATCAAACAACAAACAACAAACTTTTATCCACCCACCTCCATAACCAGCGCTCCTCAAACATTCGAGGAGATTCCCCAGGCCTCAGAAATGAATCAGACGCCATTAGCCTTGTGGCTGATGCAGCTACTACCCCCATGCTGATTGATGATGTCACTTCCATAGCCACTTCCGCCCCTCACAATTCCTCATGCATCACACGTGACATCACATCCGCCCCTCACATCAACGCTGATGCCACACGCTCAATGACTTCCACCACCCCTACTGCTGTGGTCACCACCGCTTCCGCCCCCACCAGCACCACTCACCTGCATTCTGCTGACACGCCCCCCCCCACAGACCCCACTGTCACTATCCCCACCCCCCAGAACCCAGAGGGGAACACTACCCCTGCTCATGACTCCACCCCCATTCCCCCACCACCACACCCACTCCAGTCACTGGCTCCGACCCCACTCCCAGCTCCACACCCACACCATATCCCAGCTCCCAGCCCTGCCGAGTTTTCACCATCCCTCCAGACCTCTCCCTCACTGAGGACGAGCGATCAGTCCTCAGCAAAGGACTCACCTTCATCCACCTCCGTTCACGCATCAATGAATTTAATACACGTCGTGACGTCGAACAATTCTTCCGTCACCTGCTCCTCCGAACTTACTTTCACAATCAGGATTCCCGCCCACCTTCCAAGGACCCCTTCGCACATCTCCAACACACTGCATCCACCTAGACACCCCACGCTGGCCTATTACCTGCCCTCGACCTCTTCATTTCCAACTGCCGCCGGGACATTAACCGCCTCATCCTGTCTACCCCCCTCCCCCACTCCAACACAACACGCAGCCTTCCAATCCCTCTGCTCCAATCCCAACCTCACCATTAAGCCAGCAGATAAAGTGGGCGCAGTAGTAGTCGGGCGCACTGACCTCGACACCGCTGAAGCCGAACGCCAACTCGAGGACACCTCTTCCTACTGCCCCCCGACCATGACCCCACCCCCCATCACCAAGCCATCATCTCCCAGACCATACAGAACTTCATCACCTCAGAAGATCTCCCACCAAAGCTTCCAACCTCATAGTCCGGGAACCCCGCACTGCCCGGTTCTACCTCCTTCCCAAGATCCACAAGCCTGACCACCCTGGCCGACCCGTTGTCTCAGCATGCTCCTGCCCCACTGAACTCATCTCTACCTACCTCGACACTGTCCTATCCCCCCTAGTCCAGGAACTCCCCACATACGTTCGAGACACCACCCACGCCCTCCACCTCCCCCAAGACTTCCGTTTCCCTGGCCCCAAACGCCTCATCTTCACCATGGATATCCAATCCCTTTACACCTCCATCCGCCATGACCAGGGCCTCCAAGACCTCCGTTTTGTCCTCTCAGACATCCCTAACAGTACCCTTCCACCGACACTCTCATTTGTTTGGCCGAACTGGTCCTCACCCTTAATAATTTCTCCTTTGAATCCTCCCACTTTCTCCAGACCGAAGGGGTAGTCATAGGCACATGTATGGGCCCCAGCTATGCCTGTTTCTTTGTTGGTTACATAGAACAGTTGATCTTCCGTAATTACACCGGCACCACTCCCCACCTCTTCCTCCACTACATTGATGACTGCATTGGTGCCACCTCGTGCTCCTGCGAGGAGGTTGAGCAATTCATTAACTTCACCAACACATTCCACCCTGACCTTTAAATTTACCTGGACCATCTCTGACACCTCCCTCCCTTTCCTGGACCTCTCCATCTCCATTAATGACAACCAACTTGACACTGACATTTTTTACAAACCCACCGACTCCCACAGTTACCTGGATTACACCTCTTCCCACCCTACCTCTTGCAAAAATGCCATCCCGTATTCCCAATTCCTCCGCCTCTGTCTTATCTGCTCCTAGGAGGACCAGTTCCTCCACAGAACACACCAGATGGCCTCCTTCTTTAGAGACCGCAATTTCCCTTCCCACATGGTTAAAGATGCCTTCCAATGCATCTTGTCCACATCCCGCACCTCCGCCCTCAGACCCCACCCCTCCAACTGTAAGAAGGACAGAACGCCCCTGGTGCTCACCTTCCACCCTACCAACTTTCGCATAAACCAAATCATCCACCGACATTTCCGCCACCTCCAAAAACCATCCACCTCCACCCCACCACCAGGGATATATTTCCTTCCCCACCCCTTTCCTCCTTCTGCAAAGACTGTTCCCTCTGTGACTACCTGGTCAGGTCCATGCCCCCCTACAACCCACCCTCCCATCCTGGCACTTTCCCCTGCCACCACAGGAACTGTAAAACCTGTGCCCACACCTCCTCCCTCACCTCTATCCAAGGCCCTAAAGGAGCCTTCCACATCCATCAAAGTTTTACCTGCGCATCCACTAATATCATTTATTGTATCCGTTGCTCCCGATGCGGTCTCCTCTACATTGGGGGGACTGGGCGCCTTTTAGCAGAGCGCTTTAGGGAACAACTCCGGGACACCCGCACCAATCAACCACACTGCCCCGTGGCCCAACATTTCAACTCCCCCTCCCACTCTGCCGAAGACATGGAGGTCCTGGGCCTCCTTCACCGCCGCTCCCTCGCCACCTGACGCCTAGAGGAAGAATGCCTCATCTTCCACCTCAGAACACTTCAACCCCAAAGCATCAATGTGGAATTCAACAGTTTCCTCATTTCCCTTTCCCCAACCTCACCCTAGTTCCAAACTTCCAGCTCAGCACTGTCCCCATGAGTTGTCCGGACTTGTCTGACCTGCCTAGCTCCTTTTCCACCTATCCACTCCACCCTCTCCTCCCTGACCTATCACCTTCATTTCCTCCCCCATTCACCCATTGTACTCTATGCTACTTTCTCCCCACTCCCACCCTCATCTAGCTTATCTCTCCACACTTCAAGCTCACTGCCTTTATTCCTGATGAAGGGCTTTTGCCCGAAACGTCGATTTCGCTGCTCGTTGGATGCTGCCTGAACTGCTGTGCTCTTCCAGCACCACTGATCCAGAATCTGGTTTCCAGCATCTGCAGTCATTGTTTTTACCTCGCCTTCTTCCTGCCTATCTGCAACTCCACTTTTGAGGAACGATGAACCCGCACTCCAAGGTTTCTTCGTTAATTGGAAAGATCCTGCCCTGATTTGCCTTACCAAAATGCAGCATCTCACATTTATCTAAATTAAACTCCATCTGCCACTGCTTAGCCCATTGGCCCATCTATCAAACCCTGTTTTAATCTGATGTAACCTTCTTTGCTGTGCCTCCAATTTTCATGTTCTGTGCAAACCTACTCCTCTATCTCTCATTTAGATAAATGACAAAAGCAGTGGACCCATCACTGACCCTTGTGGCATACCGCTGCTTACAGGCCTCCAGTCTGAAAAACATCTTTCCCGATCACCCTCTTATTTTACTTTTGAGCCAGTTCTGTATCCAAATGGCTAATTCTCCTTATGTTCCAAGTGATCTAACCTTGCTGATCAGTCTAGCATGAGAAACCCTGTCAAACATCTTACTGAAGTACATAAAGAGCACATTCATTGCTCTGCCTTCATCAATCCTCTTTGTTACTTCTTCAAAAAATCTCAGTGAAGTTAGTGAGACATGATTTCCCACACACAAAACCATGTTGACTATCCCTAATCAGTCCTTGTCTTTCCAAATACATGTACATCCTGTCCCTCAGGATTCCTTCCAACAACTTACACACTACCAATGTCAAGCTCACTGGCCTATAGTTCCCTGACTTTTCCTTACCAAGTTTCTTAAATAATGGCACCATGGTAGCCAAATTCCCTTAGTCTTCCAGTACCTCCTCATCTGTGACTATTGATAATACAAAAATCTCAGCAAAGGGCCTAGCAATGACTTCCCTAATTTCTCACCGAGTTCTAGGGTCGACCTGATCAAGTCCCAGGCATTTATCTTTATGCATTTTAAGATGTCCAGCACCACTGCCTCTAAAACATGGACATTTTTCAAGATGTCGCTTTTTGTTTCCCTATCTTCCATGTTCTTCGGCACATTAAACGCTGATGCAAAATATTCGTTGAGCACGTCCTGCTGTTCCACACATAGGCAGCCTTGCTGACCTTTGAGGGGCCCAGTTCTCTCCCTAGTTACCCTTTTGTCCTTAATGTATTTGTAAAATCTCTTTGGATTCTCCTTAGCCCTATTTGCCAAAGCTATCTCATGTCTCCTTGTTGTCCTCCTGATTTCCCTCTTAAGTATATTTCTACAGCCTCTCCACTCTTCTAGGGATTCACTTGATCCCTGCTGTCTATACCTGACATGTGATTCCTTCTTTTTCTTGATCAAAACCTCAATTTCTCTAATCATCCACCATTCCCTACACCTACCAGCCTTGCCCTTCACTCTAATAGGAACATACTATTATGACATAGCAGTGAACCCCTCTGTTAATTAAACCAAACACCCTGAAAAACTCACCTCACCTTGTAATCTATTAAAGTGTGAGTGACGAAGAGCTCCCAAATTCGACAGTTTAAAGAAAATAACATCAATTTATTCTTTAGCTCTGAAAGTAAGCATTAAACAGCAACTCTTTACAATGCTTAGCCCCCTTTCTCTTAACTGCTTATTAGCTGCCTCCGACTCTATAACAATATGCTGTTCTAATAGGACACTTATTAAAATTACATCAACTTAATTTCAAAACCACACAGCCACTGTTGTCTTCTGTGATTTCACTGTCCTGGTTGTTGGATCATCTTCTTTCTTTTTACTGCAAGTATGTTTCATATGAAAAGATACATTTTTTAGAAAGTGTTTCCTAATTCCTTGGGTCTCTCTCAATGGCAGTTGCTTTGCCTCCAATTTTCAAAATTTCTGCATTTTTATATCTCCAACATCAGAACAACTCAGTGAATTTATTGTTTTGCCAACATCAAAATAAACCTAATTGGTTTTAGTATCCTGGGGCATAATTTAAACTGATTGGTTCAATTTGAATTGCTGTCAAAACAGCAACCAAAACTCAGGTATCCATTTCACAGTCAAATGTTACTTACTTTCAATTTTCCAGTACACTCTGGGGCTGCCATCTAGTCATATCACAGGTGCTTGCAAGCTCTCAGTTCAGAACAGCATTCACTCTCTCTTAAAGGCACAGTACACGCCTTCAACTTCTTAACAATACTGTCTCTGGACTCTCATTTTCTCAATTTTGAAGGCTTCCGATTTATCAGCCGTCCCTTTACCTGTGAACATCTGCCCCCCGTCAACTTTGGAAAGTCTTGCGTAATACTGTCAAAATTGGCCTTCCTCCAATTTAGAATTTTAACTTTTAGATTCGGTATAACCTTTTCCATCACTATTTTAAAATTAATAGAAATATGGTCACTGGCCCCAAAGTGCTCCCCTACTGACACCTCAGTCACCTGCCCTGCCTTATTGCCCAAGAGTAGATCACGTTTTGCAACTTCTCTAGTAGGTACATCCATATCATGAATCAGAATATTTTCTTGTACACCTATTACAAATTCCTCTCCATTCATACCCTTAATGCTATGGCAGTCCCATTTATATGTTTGTAAAGTTAAAATCCTCTACCATTACCACTATTATTCTTACAGATAATTAAGATCTCCTTACAAATTTGTTTCTCAATTTCTGGCTGACTATTAAGGGGGTCAATAGTACAATCTCAGTAAGGTGATCATTTGTTTCTTGTTTCTCAGTTCCACCCAAACATGCTGACCTTGTTTAAACAAAGGCATAATTTGATGACATCTCCAATATAAAATCTGCATCAATGCAGGGATTTCAGAGGCTGCAACAAACTAAAATGATTTTACATTGTAGTGGAAGGATCAGAGACATAGATGGCTAGGGAGATAGAATGAGCCAGGCATCTGATATAGCCATTGCATTTTAAAATTATCAGTGTTTTAATGCTTCGTGGTTGAAGGACAGTTAGATTGAGCCTCAAGGTCAATCTTGAGCTGGATTTCTGAAGATAAGGTTGGGTTTACCTGCTGTTAACTCACTAGTGCTGAGTACATTTCTTTGATGGGCTGATGATCAGCAGGCAGGCAGGCAGACTGTTTTCAAGTAGAGCCAAGTAACACTTAGCTATACTCCTCCCAATGTGGATTCCCAAGACCTGTTTGGCAGAAACACTGCAGTTTGCTGTTTAATTGTTTGGATGTTCTGATAGGGTTTGTCTATCTCAGTGGTGATCTGTAGCAGCCCTCAAAGCAGCTGTTCACAATCTTTTTCTCATGTTTGAATCCAAAATGAGGGGAGGTCTTGTGGTGTAGAGGTAGGGTCTCTACACCTGGCCTGAGAAGCTCAGGGTCAACTCGCATCTGCTCCGGAATGGTGGAATAACATCTTTCTGAACAGGTTAATTAACAAGTGAGCTTTCAGTAACATAGCCATGCCAGTATAAAAGTGTCAACCTCTAAAAGTCAGCCTGTCCTTTAGCTCACCGGCTGCTGGAACCTTATCTCACTTTCCTTTATTGCTGCTGGAATTGACTATTTTAACACATTCCTGACAATTCATTTATCTACAAACTTAAAGCCATTTAAAACTCTACTCCTTGTGTCCTCACCTGTACTAAAAGGTATTCACACTACACTCTCTTGCTTGCTGACCTACACTGGTTCTCGATTAAGCACCATCTCCTATTTTAAAGTTGTCGTACTCGTCTTCAAGTCCCTTCATGGCCACACCTCTTCCTAGCTCTGCAATCTCCAGCTCTCAAAATCCTTTGGGATAGTTATGTTTTTCTAGCCTCATTAATCCTTGTTAATCTTGAACATTTTCATTTTTCCATCCTTGGTGAATGAGATAATTCTGTGTGAAGGTGAGGTTTGCTGGGTGCTAAGCTTCAAAATCCCCCCTCTAAGTGTGGAGGAGCAGAGGGATCTGGGTGTGCAAGTACATAGATCCCTCAAAGTTGCTACCCAAGTGGATAGGGTTGTTAAGAAAACATGGTATTTTGGCTTTCATTAACAGGAGGATCGAGTTTAAGAGCTGTAAGGTTTTGCTGCAGCTCTACAAGTCCCTGGTGAGACCACATTTGTAATATTGTGTCTAGTTCTGGTTGCCCTACTTTAGGAATGATACAGAGGCTTTGGAGAGGGTGCAAAGAAGGTTTACCAGGATGCTGCCTGGACTGGAGGCCTTGCTTTATGAAGAGAGGTTGAATAAGCTTGGACATTTTTCTTTGGAGAGAAGGAGGAAGAGAAGAGACCTGATCGAGGTATACAAAATAATGAGTGGAATAGTTTGAGTCAATAGCTAGAGATTTTTCCTCAGGGCAGGATTGACTGGTACGTGGAGTCATAGTTTGAAGATATTAGGAGGAAGGTATAAAGGAGGTATCAGAAGCAGGTTCTTTATGCAGAGAGTTGTGAATGTATGGAATGTGGTGGTGGAAGCAGAGTCATTGGGGACATTTAAGCAACTGCTGGACGTGCACATGAATAGCAGTGAATTGAGGGGTGCATAGGTTAAGTTACTATATTTTACATTAGGATTAAACCTTGGCACAACATCGTGGGCCAAAGGGCCTGTTCTGTGCTGTACTTTTCTATGTTCTATAAAACTTAATATCTCATTTTCTTCCTTTAAGGTGCTCTTGAATTCTATTTCTTTGGCTAAAATTTTGTTCATCTGCTCTAATATTGCCTTTTGTGACTCTGCATCGAGTTTTGCTTCATAATGTTTAATGAAGCACCTTCAGATATGGAATTGCACCAAAGGATCTACATAAATACAAGCTTTGTTGTAGCTTGTAGCTGAATTTCCATTCTCACCAGTGATTGTTATGGGTTTTAACTGTCCCTCCCCAATGGTGATTGCAAGATTTAGTCGCAGATTTCTGGAGAATAGCAGACAGATGAAACACTTTTTGGAAGTCTCTGCACCGCTTACTGGAGGATTTGATGCTGAAGAAGAATTGTCATTTTAAAACTGGGCACGAGGGACCTCTATCCTAAAGCTCATCAGGTGCAGCTGCACTTAGAATATTGCATGCAGTTCTGGTCACTGCATTAGTTTGATTCCTTGGAGTATGGAAACAGGACCTTCAGTCCAACAAGTCTACATCAACCCTCCGAAGACCCATTCCCCTCTGACTAATGCACCGAACACTATGAGCAATTTAGCATGGCCAATTCACCTGACCTGCATATCTTTGGACTGTGGGAGGACACCCATGCAGACACAGGGAGAATGTACAAACTCCAGACAGATAGTCACCCAAGGCTGGAATCGAACCTGGGTCCTTGGTACTGTGAGGCAGCAGTGCTAACCCTTGAGCCACCATGCTGTATTATAGAGGTAAAAACAATATCTGCAGATGCTGGAAACCAGATTCTGGATTAATGGTGCTGGAAAAGCACAGCAGTTCAAGCAGCATCCAACGAGCAGCGAAATCGACGTTTCGGGCAAAAGCCCTTCATCAGGAATAAAGGCAGTGAGCTGGAAGCATGGAGAGATAAGCTCCCACCTTCCTCTAGCTTATCTCTCAGCACTGGAATGGCCAATGGCAGAAACAGCCAAGCAGAGGTGGTTGCATTGAAATATAGTCAGGAAGGAATTGCCCTGGGAGTGCTCAATATTGACTCCAGACCCTGTGAAGTCTCATGGCTTCAGGTGAAAAATGGGCATAGAAACCTCTTGCTGGTTACAATGTACTGTTCTCCCTATGCTGATGAATCATGACTCCTTCATGTTGAATGACACTTGGAAGAAGCTCTGAGGGTACTGAATGTATGCTTCAGTGTCCACAACCCAGGCTGGCTTGGTAGCAGGAGCACTGATTGAGTCCTTAAGGATATAGCTGCTAGACTGGATTTGCAACAGATGGTGAATGAACCAACAAGAAGGAAAAAAACAAATTCTCATTCTCACCAATCTGCCTGCCGCAAATGCCTCTGTCCCTAACAATACCAATAAGAGTGACCACTATATAATCCTGTGGAGATAAAGTCCTGATTTCAGATTGATAATACCTTATATTGTGTTGTGTAGCACTTATGTTGTGTTGTGTAGTGATAAATGGGACAGATTCGAACAAATGTAAAAATTTGTCTGGGTATCTACAAGGGTTGTGGAACATCAGCAGCAGTGGATTTGTACTCCAAGACAGTCTGTAACCTTATGGTCCGGCATGGACCTCACTCTTCCATTTCCATCAAGCAGGAGGATCAACCCTCGTTCAATGAAGAGTGCAGTGCAAGAAGGCATGACAGGAGCAGTACCAGTCATACCTAAACATGAAGTGTCAACCTAGTGTAGCTACAAAGCACAACTACTTATGTACCAAGCAACACAAACAGTAACTGGTAGACGGAGCCAAAAGATCCCACAACCGACATATCAGATCTAAGTTCTGCACCTTGCCACGTGCAGTCATGAATGGTGGTGGACAATTAGACAAATCACTGGAGGAGGAAGCTCCACAAATATCCTGCCTTCAATGATGGAAGAGCCCAGCACATCAGTGTAAAAGATAAGGCTGAAGTATTTGCCATAATCTTCAGCCAAAAGTGTTGAGTGGATGATCCATCTCGTCCTCTTCCAGAAGTGCCCACCATTGTAGATGCCTGTACTCAACTAATTCAATTCACTCCACATGATATCAAGAATTGGTTGGAGACACTGGATAGTGCAAGGGTTAAGCATTTGAAAACATGCTGACAATAATACTGAACACTTGTGCTCTAAAACCTGCCATTCCCCTGGCCAAGCTGTTCTAGTTCAGCTACAAAATTGATATCTACCCAGCAATGTGGAAAGTTACCTGGTGTGTCCATAAAAGGTGGAACTAATCCAACCTAGCCAATCAGTCTACTCTCAATCGGTAATGTTATCAAGCAGCCCCTGCTCAGTGACACCCAGTTTGGGTTCCGCCAGAACCACTCAGCTCCTGAACTTATTACAACCTTGGTTCAGACAAGGACAACAGAACAGAATTCCAGAGATGAGGTGAGAGTGACAGCCCTTGACATCAAAATGCATTTGGCTGAGTGTGGCATCAAGGAGCCCTTGCAAAATAGGAATCAATGCTCTTAGGGGGCTACTCAACATAGGAAGTAATCATAGCTGGCACATAGGACAATGCTTGTGGCTGGAAGTCAGTCATCCCAGCTGCAGGAATTTCTCAGGGTAGTGTTCTCGGCTCAACCATCTTCAGCTGCTTCATCAATGGCTTTCCCTCGATTGTAAGGTTAGAATGGGATGTTCGCTGATGATTGCACAATGTTCAGCACCATCATCAACTCCTCAAATGCTAAAGCAGTCCAAGGTTTGGGCTATAAAAAGTGGCAAGAAACATTCATAGCACACAAATACAAGGCGATAACCATGATTAATAGAGACAATCTAACTACCAGCCCTTGATATTCAGTGCAATTACTATCCTTCTCTAAGGCTAGTGTGTGTGTACCTGTACCAAATGGACTGCAGCAGTTCAAGATCTTAGCTCAGCACCATTTTCTCAAGGACATCTAGGGATGGGAAATAAATGCTGGCCAGCTAGCAACACCCACATCCGAGAAGTGAATAAAAGAAATAAGTCTTGGAGAACAGATGATGTTGAATCAAGGGTGTCACTGATTTCTTTTCATCACTTGCTACAGCCTAAATTAATTATATTTTTTAGCCCCATCAGTTTTATACAAAAGTATAAATTAATTTCTATTTCTCTTCCGAATCTAAAGATGTCTTATGAGTTCAGATGTTATTCTCAACAGTGAAGAAGGGCTTATGCCCGAAATGTCGATTCTCCTGTTCCTTGGATGCTGCCTGACCTGCTGTGCTTTTCCAGCAACATATTTTCAGCTCTGATCTCCAGCATCTGCAGTCCTCACTTTCTCCTCCTTGATAACTGGATTGTCAAGTGAAAAGTTTATCAAAATTAAACAACTCTATTTTTATTCTACGTGCACACTTGAACAATTCCAGAGGGCCTCAGAAATATGAAGGAATATGTATCTACCTGATTCAAAGCTGATGAAGGGTTATGCCCGAAACGTTAATTCTCCTGCTCCTCAGATGCTGTCAGACCTGCTGTGCTTATCTAGCATCACATCCTCAACTCTGACCTCCAGCATCTATTGTCCTCACTTACTCCGACCTACCTGATTATCTAACTTAGTCACTGCTATAACCTTGCCACTGCTTTAGCTATCAGTTAGCTCAACTCAAATTAGTGATCCAATCTGGAAGTCTGTCTGAACTGTGTAGTCATTGAGTCATACACCATAGAAACAACCCCTTTGACTCACTATGTCTATGCTAATCAACAAACATTTAACACCTTTAACTGCACTTGGTCTATAGTCTACTATGCCCTGTTATTTTAAGTACTCATCCAGCTACTTCTCAAATGTTGGGTATGCATCTACCTCCATCAGCCTTTCAGGCAGCACAGTCCATATTTCCACAAACCTCTGAGTGAAAACATTCCTTTTCCTTTCTCCTCTAATCCATTTTAAACTTATGCCTTCTGGTCTGAGACCTGTCTGCCACGGAGAGGAGATTGTCACAATCTATTCTGTCCATACCTTTCATAATTTTGGATATGAGCTGAAAATGTGTTGCTAGAAAAGCGCAGCAGGTTAGCCAGCATCCAAGGAGCAGGAGAATCGACGTTTCGGGCATGAGCCCTTCTTCAGGAATGAGGAGAGTGTGCCAAGCAGGCTAAGATAAAAGGTAGTGAGGAGGGACTTGGGGAAGGGGCATTAGAAATGCAATAGGTGGAAGGAGGTTAATGTGAGGGGGATAGGCCGGAATGGGAGTGGGGGAGAAGAGGTCAGGAAGAAGATTTCAGGTTAGGAAGGTGGTGCTGAGTTCGAGGGTTGGGACTGAGACAAGGTGGGGGGAGGGGAAATGAGGAAACTGGAGAAATCTGAGTTCATCAGTTGTGGCTGGAGGGTTCCTAGGTGGAAGATGAGGCGCTCTTCTTCCAGCCGTCAGATTTCTCCAGTTTCCTCATTTCCCCTCCCCCCACCTTGTCTCAGTCCCAACCCTTGAACTCAGCACCACCTTCCTAACCTACAATCTTCTTCCTAACCTCTTCTCCCCCACCCCCACTCCGGCCTATCACCCTCACCTTAACCTCCTTCCACCTTTCGCATTTCCAACGCCACTCCCCCAAGTCCCTCCTCCCTACCTTTTATCTTAGCCTGCTTGGCACACTCTCCTCATTCCTGAAGAAGGGCTCATGCCCGAAATGTCAATTCTCCTGCTCTTTGGATGCTGCCTGACCTGCTGCACTTTTCCAGCAACACATTTTCAGCTCTGATCTCCAGCATCTGCAGTCCTCACTTTCTCCTAGATAATTTTGGATTCCTCAATCAGATCCCCCCTCCTCCTTATTAGTCTTAGCAGGTTCTAGAAACTCACCATACCAAATAAATTCCCCAGTTACTATGTGGTTCACTTCTGTGAATACAGATGAGAAGTATTCCTTTAGGACTTCACCACATCCACTGGAACCCCACATAGATTATCCCTTTGGTCTCTAATAGGCCCAAAACCTTTGTTGATAATCCTTAACACAGAAAGCCTTGGGATTTTTCTTAATCACATTTGCCAATGATATTTCATGGCCTCTTGTTACCCTGCTAATATTTTAAAGCAACCTCTCACAATCTCTCTAATTTTGAAAGGCCTTCCCTGTTTTTACTGTATTGGACCTGACACGTGCTTCTTTCTTTTTCTTTACAAACTCTCAGTATGTCTTGACATCCCAGGTCCCTTATTTTTCACTGTTAGAGGAAATTACTTTGCCTGAATTCTCACTATATTACTACACTTGCTCTCCGGAATTGGCCAAATCCTAATATTTGATTTTTGGAGCTGGTTAACTTGCTAATTTTATGCGAAGAAAGCTGTGAAAATCATCTCGATAACAATCAGGCCTTTGTTTAGTTATCAAATGAAGTTGATATGATAAAATGTTATTCGTGAACAGATATTGATTTAATGGGACAATTACAAACAAATACTCTAATCATCGGCTATAAGAAGATTACAATTTCTTTTGCTTCCATTTATTCCTTTCAGAATTGTAGCAGGAACTTTGTGATGATTGCATCCCTCTAATATTTCATTTTTTCTTTAATATTGCTTCAGTGGCTACATAAGTGAAATCCAGCAGCAAATGCAAATGAGAGAGATAAATGATGATCATTTAGGTGTAGGAAGAACAACTTGTTCATAATTTGGCAAGTATTTCAACCATTATGGTTAACAAACAGAATCTAACATATAATCTGACTGAAGATAAAGCTATTTTCCCTCCCTCATGGTAATATGGCTTTACAAACACAATTCATACATATTATTTGGTGGAATGTTAGTTTTTGAATGAAATACACTACTTGGAGTGCAGTGAGCTGATCTTTGACACAGACGGAATTCACAGATCCTGCTTATATATTCTTTAAAAGCATAAGAAAGCCCATCTTTCATATTCAGCTCTGTATTGCTCCAAGAGCATTTCCCTTGTGCCCCATTAAATAGAGGAAGCAACAAACACTAAGCAAATGCACAGACTCACAGGAAGTGGACAACAGCCTTGGAGCTTCTTGGAATTATGACATCATGGAGAGAAACAACAAAGGCACATCATGAGCATCATGACTGAAGGTTGTGAAGTTTGACAGATGTTTTACTTGCTTAGAGGGATCTGTCAGCATAAAAATTCAATGCATTTTTCATGGCCACTGACTGACATGATAATAATTGATTCAGGCAATCTCTGCCCTCGAACTGGTTTCCTGTACAGGACACAGGGCATCTAAATCTAAAGTACAATTTATTTAGTCTCATGTGAACAGTGTTAGAGGACATAGTTTCTCACAAGCTTAAAAGCATGGCATGTGTCTGGCACAAACAATGCTTTCTACAAACAGCTGTCCAATGCCTCCTTGGATGATTTGATGAAACTGAAAACTATTGGGAATTGATCAGACTTCCTTTAGATTTTCATCTTTCTGCATTCCAAAATCAGACTTAGTGAAGACAAAATGAGCCATTACATTCTTAATCATCTGAATGTTGTTGAACATCTTAGGCTGCATTTTATGGTCATTCACTGGGTGTGCTTTCACTGGGGCAGCAGTAAAATATGACAGTTCACCACCTCAGTTCACCATCCACAGGCAATTCCTCTTATCGGAAAAATTGTAAGTCTAGTTATCTAATTTCTTCTTTTTGTTTGGAATCTATAAACTTTGGGAGATATTTTTTCCACCCACATTATTTCTAAAAAGACAGTGTCATCTGTCTAGGCGAAAGTGAGGACTGCAGATGCTGGAGATTAGAGTCAGGATTAGAGTGGTGCTGGAAAAGCACAGCAGGTCAGGCAGCATCCAAGGAGCAGGAGAATCGATGTTTTGGGCAAAAGCCCTTCATCAGGAATGAAGGCAGGGAGCCTCTGGGGTGGAGAGGTAAATGGGTAGGGGGTGGGGCTGGGGAGAAGGTAGCCAAGAGAACAATAGATGGATGGAGGTGGGGATAAAGGTGATAGGTCAGACCGAGTCTGTTTCAGGACACGGTTGAAGAGCTTCAGGGCAGAGGAGATGATCTGGGGGTTGCAGTGAGAGACAGAGAGAGAGATACTCACTGAGATTCTTATAGAGAGAGGCGGAGAGCTTCTTTAAGGTAGGCATCCTTGCAAGAGGATTCGCAGTGAGGTTAAAATCAACTAGGCAAAAGTGAGGACTGCAGGTGCTGGAGATCAGTATCAAGATTAGAGTTGTGCTGGAAAAGCACAGCAGGTCATCTGTCTGTCCACCTATGTGCAAACATGTGTTTAGATTTAAAGTGGCAGTAATTTACAATCTGTTTTTCTGTCACATGACAAATAATTTGTTTTTGTTTTCTTGTTTGTTGATTAAACCTGTGATTGTAGTCACAATGAGGTATTAATCAGCCTAGAGGTTAAATTAGTCATATTTCACACTTGTAATGACTCATAGAGTAGTAGGGCTTGATTTCAAATGTACTATTCTGATTAGGGATGCGGCACTAACATATTTTGTTTTTAATTCACTCATAGGATGTGGAAGGTACTGGCTGGGCTAGTATTGATTGCTCACCCCTAGTTGATCTTGAGATGGTAATGGTGAGCTGTCGACTTGAACTATTGCAGTATATTTGATGTAGATATATCCAAATAATATTAGGGAGGGAGCTTCAGGGTTTTGACCCAGTGATCCAGGAATGCTTGTCATATTTCAAATCAAGAGTGGCTTGGGAGGAAACTTGTAGGCAGTGATGTCCCCATGTATTTGCTGCATTTGTCCGGTAGTTGTCATGGATGTGGAAGGTGCTACCTGAGAAATGTTGGTGAATTTCTGCTGTGCATTATGTAAGCAGTAAACCCTGTTGCTACTGAGCATCAGTGATGGCAGGTTTGAATATTTGTGGACATGGTGCCAATCAAGTAGGCTGCTTTGTCGGGTGGTATTATGAGTGTATTTGGAGATGTGCTCATTCAGATAACTGGGGATTAATCCATTCCATTCCTAACTTGTGCCTTTTGTAGATGATGGACAAGCTTTAGGGAGTCGAGAGCTAAGTTACAAGCGGCAGTATTCTGACCTGCTCTTGTCGCCACAGTACTTATAATTAGTCCAGTTCAGTTCACTGTCAATGGTTACCCTAAGGATGTTGATAGTGGGTGATTCAGTGATGGCGATGCCATTAAATCTCAAGGGGCAATGGATTGATTCTCTCTTGTTGGAGATGGTCATGTGGGGGGGGAGTTTTATATACAATTTGTCAGTACAAACCTGGATATTGTCCAGGTTTTGTTGCACTTAGCATGGACTGCTTTAATATCTGGGAAGTCACAAATGGTGCTGAATAATTTGCAGTCATTGGTGAACATCCCCATTTCTGAGACCTTTGTGATGGAGGGAAGGTCATTGATGAAGCAGTTGAAGATGGTTGGGCCTAAAATGAGGAACTCCTGCAGAGATGTCCTAGAAGTGAATTGACTGATCTCCAACAATCACAATCATCTTCCGATGTGCCAATATGAATTCAACCATTACAGAGATTTCCCCAGATTCCCATTGACTCCAGTTTTTTTGGAGCTTCTTGATGCCACATTCAATCAAATGTGGCCTTGATATCAAGGGTAGTCATTCTCATCTCAGCCCTGGAATACAGATCTTTTGTTCATTTTTCAACCAAAGCTGTAATGAGGTCAGCTTTCTTGAAATCAAATGGGATGCTGGAGATCTTAGGAGGAGGCCAAGATGAATCATCTACTCAACGCTCCTGATTGAAGATTGCTTCAAATAGCCTTATGTTTTGTCCTGATATGTTGCTCTTCCCCATCATTGAGAATTTGGATATTTGAAGGCATTTGTCCTGTAAATAATTTATTTGCCCTTCTCCATTCCTAACGAGAAGTGGCTCCACAGCAGAGCTTAGTTCTGATCTGGGGGTTATGGGACCACTTAGCCTAATTATTGTATGTTGCTTCTGCTCTTTGGCATTCAAGTAGCCCTGCATTAATTCTTCACCAGATTGAGACCTTGTTTTTACATTTGTCTTGTCTGCTCTTGACATGCTCTCCTGCAATCTTCATTGAATCAGTGTTGGTGCCCTGAATTATTTGCAATGGCAATGAAGGATACAATACCATAAGGTGACACTTTATTGCTGGTGACAACCAATAGTGCTTATGGATGCCAATTTTAAGTGCGAGATGTTTTTAAATTCTATCCTACCTAGTACACAGGTAATGCTGTGTATGTAATAGATGAATGAGAGTAGACTTTGGGTCAGTGAATAAGGAAATACATAAGGATCTTATTAGAGGCAGGATAGACAACACACAATCTAGGTAAATATGAAATTTAACGTGCTTAAAAATCCAACACAGAGACACATGGAGACATCTAAGAATGGAGGGGGAAAACCAGGATTTGAACATATAAATCACAGTATATTGAAAAATGGGCGAAAATGTGAAACATTTCATGACATTCTCTAAACCACATGGAAATAGGAGTGACCACAACATTGCTTTTGAGGTAGTGGAAGAAGAAATTAAGAAGAGGATCTGAATAGTACTGAGAGAGGGAGTGTTTCACACATCTTACAAAAACTGGAATGACTAGAACCTCTATGAATTCCTGTGGCAACACCATGTGCCTGAAGTAAATGAATATGTTTAAAGAGAAGTTATTCAAGGTGAGAGTAATTTCAGCATTGGATGGGTGAGTCAAGTTACCAACCTTTGAGGAAGGTGAGCAGCACAGAGGGGTGGCAGCATGGTGGCTCAGTGGTTAGCACTGCTGCCTCACAGTGCCAGAAACCCAGGTTTGATTCCAGCCTCAGGCAACTGTCAGTGTGGAGTTTGCACATTATCACCATGTCTGTGTGGGTTTCCTCCCACAGTCCGAAGATATACAGTCAGGTGAATAGGCCTAACTAAATTGCCGATAGTGTTCAGGGATGTGTAGGTTATGTGCATTAGTCAGGGGTAAATGTAGAGTAATGGGGCAGGATTTGGCTGGGATGCTCTTCAGTGAGTTGATGTGGACAAGCTGGGCCTAAGGGTCTGTTTCCACACTGTAGGGATTCTAATTCGAACTGAAGGTCAATATCCAGGACACTGCTGTGTCTAACTATGGAGAAAAATCATGATGACTTTTAAAAAGATTACTGGTTATTATTTTCATTGTTTATTTCCTTGTACCAAATATAAAATAATGAAATGAGTAAACATGGCTACTTGGCAGACTGTCAAGCACCAATCAGCTAAGTAATGAGTCTTATTGTTTTCCAACTGTTGTAGGAAGTCAGTGCATCATGAGGATGGATGAGTTGGCTGAATAATGCCTGGAGTGTGGGGGCAGGTCATGTGATGAAATCTGCAGGAATACATTTAATCACAGTTAGTAAACATAGTAGTGAGATGTCAGATAGTCAGGGGTGTGATTAATTGGGAACTATTCAAAGAAGATACAGTACATCCCCAGGCCACTCTGGTGAAGGAAATTGTTCTATAAGACTTGTATATCCATAGCAAAATGGAAATAAAAGATTCCAGATTAGAGTGGTGCTGGAAAAGCACAGCAGTTCAGGCAGCATCCGAGGAGCAGGAAAATCGACGTTTTGGGTAGTCCTTGTTTTTACCAAAATGGAAACAGTCAGGGCCAGGAGCATGGGACAATTTCACTAAGTCTGACTGCTTTGACATCTAGTGCCTTTAAAAAAAAGTCATGACAGTATTTGTTTTTTTTTTCTTTGCATGAATAATATAACACTGGACATCCAGAAACTGTAGTGGGCAGAATTTTACAGTTCTCTGCTGGGAGGTTTGCAGACTAGACAGGGTTTGTAAGATTCCCTGGTGCCCTTTCCATTATGTCCTAACTGTCTCTGATCTGTCTGAGGATCGACCAAGCCAAGAGAAACAACTCTGCCTTCACCTTAATTGAAGCGTTTATATGGCCATTTAGTCACTTAATGGCCAATTCCCACCACAGCATCAATTTTGAGTCTGGTGGAAGAAGCTCAGGGCTAGGGAGGGGGGCAAGGAAGGTAGAAGGTCAACCTGTTCAGGCCATGGGTGTGAAGGGATTATTGCTTCCCTCAAGGTCCATAAATTTCTCAACCTTTGTCCCTTTCTGTGGGTGCTCACTCACCCCTTGATGTCTCCATCAAGACCTTACCAGATTGTCTGGCAACTCTCCAAGTTGGCTCAGTATCCCATCTCTGGCCATTTACCTCTTGAAGTGGGAGTGGGAAACCTTCAAAAACTCTTATTCTGTGTTATAGTGGCAGCGAATTTAATAACTACCATCATGGTTCAAACTGTACCTTAGCTTGGTAATAAAATGTAAATCCAAAATAAAGCACTAATAATAAAATCAACATTTATCTATGTATGAAATTGAATACACAATTATGAAAACAAAGCAAACCAAGAAAGTCCCTCCAACCTGTTCAGCTTATTTTTAAAATAAATGAAGTCTTTTATTTAAAGCATTGGGTGAACTTTAATGTAGAGCAAACAAAACTACATTATCAGCTGAAGCAGAAGATAAAGTTGTCTTTTTTTCCAAACACTAGTCGATTTGGTGAAGCATCTTCATATTAATGGACAGTTAAGGGTTTTACTTTCTGTCAGACATTGTTGTAGTGTTTCCAATAGATAAATTCTTGAAATGTATCAGCTTTGTGATAACGTTAACAGGAATTTGTATTCTTTTATACAATCACAAGCTCAAAGTTGAATTCTTTACTTCTCTTTTACTTTCCTTTTCCTTTCTATGAGCTCAAATTGAAATATATGATTGCTAATTCACTTTCTGAGTGAAGGAAGTGTGCAATAAATCCTCCTCACAAGGAAAATAAAAACCTAGGAATATAAATGTAAATGGTACAACTGGTTATGCCTGACTTATAAGTGTAAATTGTGCATAATCAATTCAGAAAAAAAAAGCAGAAATCTGTCACACCAGATTCACAGTCATTTTGACACCTTATTCTACATTTTTCTGCCAATTTCCCACTTTCATTTGTGCTTAATCATATTAAAATTAGGCCTGATGATTTTATTCAGATGTCTGAAGAGATTCCTGTTTTTTAGGTTGCTGTAGTGCTAAGTTATATATTTATTTGAATGGATACCGAGTGCAATTCATGGATATGAGTTCACTGTCTTTATAGATAGATTTGGCATTTAATTTAATATTTAAACTTTTTCCCCATATTTTATTGCATCTAATTGGTGTGCTAGTCAATTGCTTTCATATTTTCTACATGCATTTCCCATGAATCCCACTTCTCATGTTTCTCCGAAGAACAAACAATTAAGGTATACCAGGGACCACGTGAGACTGAACCCCAACTCTAAGATTCATGCATGGATGCATCTTAGTAGCACTAATTATGTAAAATTGTCTTCTTGGAGTCCAAGTACAGGGTTTCCTTGATTGGAAATTCCAAGGATGGGTAGACTATCTTATGAGAAAATGTTGGACAGACTAAGCCTGTTGGATGTTAGAATGAGAGGTGATCTCATTAAAATATAACTGATCCTGAAGGGTCTTATTGGGTGGATGCTGAAAGGCTTGTGGAGGAGAATAGTAGCACTGAACACAGTTTCAAATTAAGGGGTTGCACATTTAAGACAGGATGAGAAATATTGTCTCTCAGAGGGTGGCATAGTGTCTCAGTGGTTAGAAGTGCTGCTTAGCAGCAACAGGCACTCAGATTTGTTTCCATCCTCCAGGTGACTGTCTTTATGGAGTTTGCACATTCTCCCACAGTCCAAAAATGTGCAGGTTAGGTTAATTGGCCATAGTGTCCAGAGATGTGCAGGTTAGATGGATTCACCATGGGAAATGCAGAGTTATATAGGAGAGGGGGATGTGTCTGGCATGGTGATGCTCTCCAGAGGGTCAGTATAGGCTTGATGAGCCCACTGATGTGATTCTACACTGTAGGAATTCTATGGTAAGAAAATCTTTGGAACTCTCCTCCCACATAGCAGTAGAAGCAGGGTCATTGAATATGTTTGGAGCAGAGAAAGGTAGATGCTTGACTAATAAAGGACTCAAAGTTTATTGGGGTAGGTCAGAATGTAGAGTTGTGGCCACAACCTGATCAGCTATGACTTTATTGAATAGTTGAGAAAGTCTGAGGGCTAAATGACCTACTCCTACTTCTGATTCATGAGTTTGTATGTACATTTTCTGATGTCCAGATGATAAAGGCTTTGCAAACCCACAAATCTTATGGACCAGTCACAGTAATTTAATTCATCAAACTCCTTCCAAGATGGCTACCATGCTATTTATTGGGAAACTTCCCAGCATGGAAAGATGGATCAGCCTCCTTTTTACCCATTTTTTCTGTGCAGCCCCCACTTTGCTACTCACTGCATAGCACTTAAAACTTTGTGTCACTATTTCTTCATTACAGACTAGTTTTCCTGCCTCCACATTTATCTGTTAACCACTGAGCTTAGCCAGGTATTTAGTTACAAAACCTTAAAGACTGAAATACACATTAAGAATATGAGAAGCCTTTATAAACCCCCTTAAATGTATCAAATCCCCTTAAATTTATCACTAACTTCTTGAAAGTGTGCTTTTACTAAATGATGAATACGTCTGTTGTGATCCTCCTGATCATTAACAACAACTGGTTCCAATTGGAAAATCTGGAACATTTCATAAAGTTGGAGAGATTGGTGCTGAAGTTTGTGCGATATGTAGGATTTGGCTTTGTAACAACATCACTATTAAAATTCAAATTTCACTCCTAACTAAAATTCTACTTGGATTTCCCTTAACTTGGAAATTACAGACAGCCAATGTTTTTGCAGAGGAGAAAGTACAGTTGGTGCTGTGCCTTCCTGAATCCTCAAATGTATATCCTTTTTGGCAACAAAGGAGTAGAATTAATAATAATCATCAAAATGCCTAAACAATGAATGCTCCTTCCCCACAGCTGAAGTAGACATTATGGTGAAATATCTTGGCCTATTTTTGAGTCAGAATTCCAGGCTGGCTTGAAACTGAACTTTGATCTCATTAATATAGTATATGTCAAATGTTTATTTGTTTCCATCACTGGGAGTGATTTATAAGTAAATTCTGGAGGGAATACAGTGAACGTAGAACATAGAACATTGCAGTGCAGTACAGGACCTTTGGCCCTTGATGTTAAGCCAACCTGTGGAACCAATCTGAAGTCCATCTAGCTTATACTATTCCATTATCATCCATTTGTTTATATAATGACTATTTAAATGCCCTTAAAGCTGGCGAGTCTACTACAGTTGCAGGCAGGGTGTTCCACACCCTTACTACTCTGAGTAACGAACCTACCTCTGACATCTGTCCTATATCTATCACCCCTCAAGTCCCCTTGTGCTTGCCACAACCATCTAAGGAAAAAGGCTCTCACTGTCCCCCCTACCTAATTCTCTGGTCATCTTGTATGTTTCTATTAAGTCACCTCTCAACCTTCTCTCTAATTAAAACAGCCTCAAGTCAATCAGCTTTTCCTCATAAGACCTTTCCTCCATATCAGGCAACATTCTGGTAAATCTCCTCTGCACCCTTTCCAATGCTTCCACATCCTTCCTATAATGCAACACTCCAAGTGTATGCAATACTCCAAGTGCGGCCACACCAGAGTTTTGTACAGCCACCACATGACGTCATGGCTCCAAAATTCAATCCCTCTACTTATAAAAGCTAACACACACTACACCTTCTTAACAACCCTATCAACCAAGGTAGCAACTTTCAGGGATCTATTTACATGGACACAGATCTCTCTACTCATCCATGCTACCAAGAATTTTAGCATGAGCACAGTACTCTGTATTCTTGTTATTCCTTCCAAAGTGAATCATCTCACGCTTTTTTTGCATTAAGCTCCATTTGCCACCTCGCAGCCCAGCTCTGCAGTTTATCTATGTCCCTCTGTAATCTGCAACATCCTTCCACACTGCCCAGAACTCCACTTGACCTTCATCTCATCTGCAAATTTACTAACCCCTCCTTCTATGCCCTCATCCAGGTCATCTATAAAAATGACAAACAACAGTAGCCCCAAAACAGATCCTTGTGGTACACCACTAGCAACTGAACTCTAGGATAAACATTTCCCATCAACCACCAATCTGTCTTTTCACAACTAGCCAATCGCTGATCCAAAAGGCTAAATCACCCACAATCCTATTAGATTACTTACAGTGTGGAAACAGGCCCTTTGGCCCAACTAGTCCACACCGACCCGCCGAAGCGCAACCCACCCTTACCCTTCCATTTACCCCTTACCTAACACTATGGGCAATTTAGCTTGGCCAATTCACCTGACCCGCACATCTTTGGACTGTGGGAGGAAACCGGAGCACCCGGAGGAAACCCACGCAGACACGGGGAGAACGTGCAAACTCCACACAGACAGTTGCCTGAGGCGGGAATTGAACCCGGGTCTCTGGTGCTGTGAAGCAGCAGTGCTAACCACTGTGCCACCATGCCGCACCATGCCGCCCCATGTTTCCATATTTTCTGCAATAGCCTACCAGGGAAACCTTATCAAACTCTTTACTAAAATCCATATACACCACATCGACAGCTTTACCCTCATCCACCTCTTTGGTCACCTTCTCAAAGAATTCAATAAAGTTTGTGAGGCGCGACCTACCCTTCACAAAACCATGTTGAGTATCTCTAATCAAATTATTCCTTGCTAGATGGTTATAAAATCTTCTCTCTTATAAGCCTTTCCAACATTTCATCAGAACTGAAGTTGGGCTCACTGGTCTATAATTACCAGAGCTGTCTCTACTCCCCTTCTTGTACAAGTGGACAACATTTGCTATCTTCCAGTCTTCTGACACTATTCCTGTAGACAATGATAGAACATTAAACATAGAACAATACAACGCAGAACAGGCCCTTCGGCTGTCAATGTTGTGCCGACCTTGAACTATTCTCAGTTCGTCCCCCAAAACTATTCCATCATCATCCGTATGCTTATCCAAGTTTTGCTTAAAACTCCCTAATGTGGCTGAGTTAACTACATTGGCAGGTAGGGCATTCCATGCCCTTACCACTCTGAGTAAAGAACCTGCCTCTGACATCTGTCTTAAATGTATCACCCCTCAATTTGTTGTTATGCCGCCTTGTCCAAGCTGACATCATCATCATCCTAGTTAGAAGACTTTCACTGTCTGCCCTATCCAATCATCTTGTATGTCTCTATCAAATCCCTTCTTAGCCTTCTTCTTTCCAATGAGAACAGACCCAAGTCTCTCAGCCTTTTCTCATAATACCTTCCCTCCAGACCAGGCAACATGCTGGTAAATCTCCTCTGCACCTTTTCCAATGCATCTACATCCTTCCGGAAATATGGTGACCAGAACTGTACACAATATTCCAGGTGTGGCTGGACTAGTGTTTTGTATAGTTGCAGCATTATATTGTGGCTCCAGAACTCAATCCCTCTACCATTGAAATCTAACACACCATATGCCTTCTTAACAGCACTGTAATGATCAATGTAACGATCAAAGCCAAAGGCTCTGCATCTCATCCCTGGCTTTCCAGAGAATCCTAGGATAATCCCTTCTGACCTAGGGGATTTATCTATTTGCACACTTTCCAGAATTGCTAACACCTCCTCCTTATGAACCTCAATCCATCGAGCCTAATAGCGTGGATCTCAGTATTCTCCATGACAACATTGTCTTTTTCCTGTGTGAATGCTGACAAATAATCATTTAGCACCTCTCCTATCTCCTCAGACCCCATGCACAACTGCCCACTACTGTCCTTGACTAGCCCTAATCATCCTCAGATGCTGCCTGACCTGTTGTGATTTTCCAGCACCACTCTAATCTTGACTCTGATTTCCATCATCTGCAGTCCTCACTTTCGCCTAAACATTCCCTAGTCATTCTTTTATTCCTGACATAGCTACAGAAAGATTTAGGGTTTTCCTTCATCCTACCTGCCAAAGACTTCTCATGTCCTCTCCTGGCACTTCTTAGCTCTCTTTATATCCTTCCTGGCTAACTTGCAACTCTCATGCACCCTAACTGAGCCCTCATGTCTCATGTTTACATAAACCTCCTTCTTTGCTTGACAAGAGATTCAACTTCTTTAGTAAACCACGGTTCCCTCACTCGACTGCTACCTCCCAGCCTGACAGGTGCATCAAGGACAAGCAGTAGCCGTTCCTTGAACAAGATCAAGTTTTCAATTGTGCCCATTCACTGCAGTTTCCTTCCCCATCCTAGGCAACCCATAAATCTTACCTAATTGCATTATAATTGCCTTTCACCCAGTTATAACTCTTGTCCTGCGGTATATACCTATCCCTTTCCATTGCTAAAGTAAACATTACCGAATTGGGGTTACTATCACCAAAGTGCTCACCTACCTCCAACTCTAACACCTGGCCTGGTTCATTACCAAGCACCAAATCCAATGTGGCCTCGCCTCTTGCTGGCTGTCTACTTCCAGTATCAGGAAACTTTCCTGCACACATTGGACAAAACCTGACCCATCTAAAGTACTCGAACTATAGCGTTTCCAGTTAATATTTGGAAAGTTAAAGGCCCCTATAACAACCACCATGTTACTTTCACTCCTATCCAGAATCATCTTTGCTATCCTTTCCTCTACATCTCTGGAACTTTGTGGAAGCCTATAGAAAACACCCAACAGGGTGACCTCTCCTTTCCTAACCTCATCCCTCATCAAACATCCTTTCTACCATTGTAATACTGTCCGTGACTAACAATGCTACACCTCTCCCTCTTTTACCACCTTCCCTGTTCTTACTGAAACATCTAAATCCCGGATCCTGCAACAACCAATCCTGTTCCTGCTCTATTCATGTTTCCAAAATGACTACAACATCAAAGCCCCAGGTACCAACCCATGCTGCAAGTTCACCCATCTTATTCTGGATGGTCCTGGAGTTGGAGTAGTCACACTTCAAGCCATCTACCTGCCTGCCGATGCACTCATGCGATCTTGAAATCTTATTTATGACCTCACTACTCTAAACCTCCTGTACACTGTAGCTATAATTCAGGTTCCTATCCCCCTGCTGAATTAGTTTAAACCTTCCTGAAGAGTATTAGCAATTTCCCATCAGCATATTGGTAAACCTCTGGTTCAGGTGTAGACCATTCTGTTTGAAGAGGGCCCATCTACCTCAGAATGAAGCCTGATTAACCAGTTATCTGAATCCCTCCCTCCTGCACCATTCCTGTAGCCACATGTTCAACTACTCTCTCTCTCCCTATTCCTCACCTCACTAGTACATGGCATGGGTAACAAACCAGAGATAACAACTCTGTTTGTTCTAGATCTGAGCTTCCACCCCAGCTCCTTGAATTTCTGCCTTACACTCCCATCTCTTTTCCTACCTATGTCGTTGATGCCTATGTGGACCATGACTTGGGGCTGCTCCCCCTCCCCCGTAAGGATCCTGACTATGAATTGGAGGTAGCACTCTTGCTCCATGTGTTTTCATTGAAAGTGTTGGGGTTGCTCATGGCTGAATCAGCATAAAATGGCTGAAAATGGTTCTCTGTTGATATGAAATGACTGGGGAAGACTTTTAGCGAAACAGCAGCGTGCGCTATTTCAAGTCAAAGTATGAGCTAAAGTAATTAATACCTTCATAGAGGGTTTATATCCAAGAAAACAAAATAAAGATAACACACAAAGGGTCTTGTGATGTAGATGCTTGCATAGAGAACCATAATGAAGCTACCAATGGTAACATATTGTGTAATGTTGTAAAAGCATAGCTGTGTATTGAATTCTACAGCAGAATAATATAACAATGTGAAACCATCTACCAAATATGGAAATGGAGTTTTAAACATGCAGCCATTTTGGGATTTAATGGTATTCCTATTAAAGTTCGGTCTAAGGTGGATTTAATTGTGTTCCAGTTAAAGTTCAGTCTAAGGTGGATTGAAGATACCCTTTCTTATCATCAAAGGTATGCTGTTTGGAATGTGATTAGAAAAGATTTATTGTGAAGACCCAAGGATAATTGATAAAGGATCCTGATAAACATCATAAGAACATGACTTTGCCCAGAGCTGCCCATGAGCTGATGACACAGTCACATGATTAATCTGATTGATTGCATACACATCCAATCAACAATCCAATTGGCGTGTAATAGCCAACGCAGACTAGAAATAAATATATAAAAAGGGTAAGCTTTAGTGGAGAAGTCCCTGGAATGCTCAGGTGTGTTACTCCCACTTGTTGTAAAACCATTAACTCTTTGGTGCTAGAAATGGATCTGGCTGTTGAGTGATTCATTTAGTCATTTTGCCCCAATAGGAATGTTTATTTTGAAATATGAATTGAAAAAAAAGGCTTTTTGTTGGCAGCTGTTCAAATATTCAGAGCAGGTCAAGTCTGCTTAAATCACAGAACCAATTTTTATTTTAAAATTCACTTTTTCAGCAGTCATTAAGCTCAACTTAAAGTGTAAAAGAATTAAAATCTGTTTGAAGGGGCTGCCTTCACCAATATGGCAATACTCAGGTTCAGTGAGCTGCATGGCTTTCCTCACCTGCATAACAGTGCCGTGATTCTGTCTGTGGTGGATAATGGATATTTTTGGAGTAGAGGTAAATTTGGAATGGTATTTGTAGTGGAGCTGCAGGCCATTTTTGGTGAGTTGGTGAAGATCATAGTTGGTCAGAGATCATAGTCTATGTTGTCACCAATGACGTAGAAAAGCAGAGGGATGAAAGTAGAATTTACAGAGCTTGGCAAGAAACTGAAAATCTCATGTTAGCTCCAGTATTATGCACTTGTGTGTATAGAAATTGGAAGAATGAGTGAATGAACACACACCAGAAAAAATGGTGTAGGAGGGAAAGGTCTTTAGATTTGCAGGATAATTGGGACAAGATGCGGAGCAGGCGGGACCTGTGTAGGGAGGATGGGTTACACCTTAGCTGGTATGACGTTGCTGTCCTCCTGTAGAAATTTTTAGTGCATTTAGGGTGGATATGAACTCCCAATAAGGAGTTTGAGAACCTGAGAGGGGATTCTGATCAAATTAAAACAAGACGGATGATGAAAAGCTGTAATTGAAAGTTGAAAGTAGCAGAACCAAAACCTATAATCACCCAGGATAAATTAGAGTGTTAAAAGGGTTGAATTAAAAACTCTGTCTGAATGCACAGAGTGTTCACATCAGGTGAATTGATGGGACTAGTTGAAATAAAAGAATATGATTTAATTGCCATGACAGAGAGGTGGCTTCAGGTGACTGACTGGGAACTGAATATTGAAGAATATTCAATATTTAGGACAGACAGGCATAAAGAAAATAAACAATGAGGCAATGTACTGCTTATAATAAAGTGATGGGAACAATGTGCCTGTGAAAGAGGATCTCTGATCAAAATAGCAGGATCTAGAATCGGTTTTAACACAGCAACCTGCTCGCATGCTCACTTGTCTGCTCTCAGCATGCTGCAATGCTGCAGTGAATCACAGTACAAACTGGAGGAACAACATCTTCAGACTAGACACTTTACAATCTTCTGGAATTAATATTGAGTTCAACACCTTCAAATTGTGAACCCACTCCCATTCCTTGCCTTTCCGTTGGCTTTACTTGTTACATTCTCTGTCACCATGTCCTGTCCTCCTTTGATCAACTTCAATGGGACAATCTGTTCTTCTCTGTTTGATAGTTAGACACACCATTGTTCTGCCATTTTCAAATTCTGATTACTTCATCTGCTGTATCTGCAGACTCGCTGTTCCCATCCCTCAACGATTGCATAAATGCTGTCCCCTCTCCACTTCTGATGAAGATCCCAAAGAAAGAAAGAAAGATTACCTGGGGCGGGGGGGGGGGGGGGTGGGGTGGAGGGAGTGGTTTGGCTGGGTAGTTTTTGGCAACCATGGCTGATGAATGAAGTCAGGAAAGGTATCACAGAAAAAGAGAGGGTCTATGAAGTGACCAAGATCACAGGGAAATCAGAAGATTGGCAAAGCTACAAAAACAAACAGAGAATAGCAAAGAGAGAAATTAGGAAGTAGAGGATCAAATATGAAGATAAGCTAGCCAGTAATATTAGAAATGATAGTAAAAGTTTCTTTCAATATAGAAGAAACAAACGAGAGGCAAAAGTAGAGATTGGGCCGCTCCAAATTGATGCAGGAAGGCTAGTGATGGGAGACAAGGGAATAGCTGAAGAATAGCTGTGTCAGTCTTCACAGTGGAAGACATGAGTAATATCCAAACAATTAAAGAGAGTCAAGGGGCAGAATTGAGTATGGTGGCCATTACAAAGGAGAAAGTACTTGATAAGTTAAAAGCTGCTGAGTAAGGTGTTCAAGGTGAGCTACTGGCATGGATTGAGGATTGGCGGTTCTTTTTCAGAATGACAGCTGGTGACACATGGTGTCCTGCAGGGATCAGTGTTGGGGCCGCAGCTGTTCACTTTACATATAAATGATCTGGATGAAGAGACTGGGGCATTCTTGCGAAGTCCGCCGATGATACAAAGTTAGGTGGACAGGCAGGTGGTTCTGAGGAGGTGGGGAGGCTACAGAAAGATTTAGACAGTTTAGCAGTATGGTCCAAGAAATGGCTGATGAAATTCAATGTGAGCAAATGTGAGGTCTTGCACTTTGGAGAAAAGAACACGGGCATGGACTATTTTATTAACGGTGAGAAAATTCATAAAGCCAAAGTACAAAGGGATCTGGGAGTGTTGGAGGGGATTCTCTAAAGGTTGACTTGCAGGTTGATTCCATGGTTAAGAAAGCAAACGTAATGGTGTCATTTATTTCAAGAGGGTTGGAATGTAAAAGCAGTAATGTGCTACTGAGACTTTATAAAGCTCTGGTTAGGCCCCATTTAGAATACTGTGTCCAGTTTTGGGCCTCACACCTCAGGAAGGACATACTGGTACCAGAGCATGTCTAGCGGAGATTCACACGGATGATCCCTGGAATGTAGGCCTAACATACAATGAATGGCTGAAGACCCTGGGATTGTGTTTGTTAGAGTCTAGAAGGTTGAGGGGAGATCTAATAGAAACTTACAAGATAATGCATGGCTTAGAAAGGGTGGATGCTGGGAAATTGTTTCCGTCAGGCTCCAATTATTGCCAAAATCCAGTGCTTCTTGAATAGTTTAAGAGTAAAAAGGATAAAGATATAACTGAAGGAGAATCCTAAGCCCTGAGCTGATTCACCAGCGACACCTGTGCTGCCACTCCTCCTCCACCGCCTCGTCTACGCTGGACCCACCAGTGTAGGAGTCACTGCTCATTAAATGACATCTCTTTTCCTCTGGGCCCATCTCACCAATGCCGCTGGTGATGCTGAGTCTTGTGGTGAACCCACACTCGCCCAGCAACCAGGAGCCCCCACAGCCTCAATGACACCAGGAGTCCCCACCCTGGGCCTACTGCAAGCAGAATTCCCCACAGCCTCGATGACACTAGGAGACCCCGCTCTGGGCCCACTGCAACCAGGAGTCTGTGGCTCCATTGCCAGATCAGGCCAGTGCTGCCATCTTGCCAAGAATCTCACTCTGGCTGGCTTCCTCTAAGATGTTGCCTTGCAGCACAGCCATCTTGAAAAATCCACTGCTGTCTCCAATCACTGGAGGAGCTTTGCTGCTGCTACCACTGCCAGCTCCAAATACTGGGAAAACATTCCCACTGCCATTGCTGCCACCATCCCCAGTCATCATGAGGAGTCATATCTGCTGCTGACTCCAACTACCAGAAGGAGCCACTATTCCATGCATTGCCCATTCTAGCTGCACCATCAGTCTCACCGACTAACCCACCACAAAAAGCTCCAAAGAAGAAGAAAAAAAATTATAAAGAATGAATGTTCAAAATAAAAAAGTTTCTTTAAAGATAAAATTGCCAAGGAATAAAAACAAACAGCAATGGCTAGAAAGGGTTAGAATTCGGTTAAGAAGTACGTAGAATTTGAATAAGAAAAACAAAATGGATTATGGATGTAAGTTTGCTCGCTGAGCTGGAAGGTTCATTTTCAGGCGTTTCGTCACTGTACTAGGTAACCTAAACACATAAATAGAAGGTGGGTCACTAACACCAGTGCTTCACTGGAGGCTCACTGACGATGTTACCTAGTATGGTGCTAAAGGTTTGTGTAAAAGGAACATATATTTAGGTCTATTACAGGAAGAGACAGGAAAATTACTGTAGGAAATCAGGAAATGTAGAGAAACTGTATGTGTAGTGTGTGTCTTCACAGAGGAAGGAACAAGTCTTCCTAAAATAATTGAATTCCAAGGGTCTATTGAGAGTGTGGAACTGTGTGTATTAGCAGCAGTTAAAAATGGAGTATAGGTAAAAATAATGGGACCAAAAGCTGATAATTTTCAAGACCAGTTTACCTTCACGCCGAAATGTTGAAAGCGATGATAACACGTATACTGATCAATTGTGATCATCTTCCAAAATTCTATTAATTTTGTTAGAGTGCCTGCTGATTGGATATTTGGTAAATGTCCATCTGCTATTTAAGAAAGGAGGGTGAAAGTAAATGGAACTACAGGCCTGTTACACTGAATTTAGTAGTAGGGAAAATATCAATATCTGTTATAAAGGATCTCATTTTTAGGCAGAGTCAACATGGATTTGTGAATGGGGAATTATGGTTGCTTGATTAATCTTTTTAAGAATGTTACTAGCATAGTCCATAAGGAGGAACCAATGGTTTTTCAGAAGATAAAATCCCACTGAAGAGCCTTGGTACAAAAATTCAAACACATGGGAGTGATGGCAATATATTAGCATGGATTGAGAACTAGTTAACATGTAGTAAGCAAGAATAAAAATCCATAAGACCTCAGCACATGAGTTGAGATTGTTACTGACTAGGACTTCACATGAATGTGGTAAAGTTTTGTAAAAAGTATCATATATGACAGATTGTGGAAAAAATGCAACCTGGAATGAAAGCCACCATTAATTCCCATATCAGATTATGAGGAACCAGGTACTTGGGTGTCAGTAAACTGTGTGGGCCCTTTTCTGAAAATAAGCACTGGTCTCCAGTGCATCATTACTATTATGTATATATTTAATATTTTTCAGGAAGTTCTGAATAGGCAGGGTGTAACACAATTACCATTTTAAGCATGCACTGTGATTGTTGAAGGTAAGTCTTCTAAGTCCAAGGACACCTCTGTAGAACTTCCTTAGAGTAGTGTTCTACCATGAATCATCAATGACATTCCATCCATCATTAGGCTAGAAGTAGTGAGGTTTGTTAATGATTGCACAATGTTCAGCACCATTCACAACTTTTCAGATACTGAAGCCTGTGTCCATGTGCAAAAAGAGGTGGTCAATGACCTGGGTTGGTCTGACAGGTGACAAGTAAAACTAATGTGACAGAAGTGCGAGGTGGTGATTATCTTCAAGAAGAGAGATTCTAACCAATATCACTTGACATTCAACAGCATTATCATCACCGGATTCCCCACTATCCACATCTAGGGGTTATAATTGAGGGGATATAAAAGAAGAAGTTGGAGCTAGGAATACAGTGAATAACTCACATCCTGTCTCACAACTGCCTGTAAAACATCTACCTGACACAAGTCAGTAATGTGATGGAATACTCACTATGTTGTATGAAACAACTCAACAAAGAGAAAGTGAGGACTTCAGATGCTGGAGAGTCAGAGTTGATAAAGCATGACAGGTCAGGTAGCATCGGAGGAGTGAGAGTCAATGTTTGGGGCAGAACCCTTCTTTAGGATTGGGGAGGGGGATGGGGGCTGAGAGCTAAATGGACAGGAGGTGGGGCTAGGGGAAAGATAGGTGTGATGGTGATGAGTGGGCAAGGTAAATGAATAGGAAGGATTTGGAGGGATACGGGCCAGGTGCTGACAAGTGGGACCAGGTTAAGTTGAATATCTGGTCAGCATGATGAGTTGGATCGAAGGGTCTGTTTCCATGCTGTATATCTCTATAATTTTATGACTCTAAGTAAAGAGTGGGTAAGTGGGAAGGAAGCTAGAAGGTATGTCAGGTCAAAAAGGCAGATCTGAGTCGGAGGATTGGGCCCGGGATGAGGTAGGGTCGAGAGATATGAAAACTGGTGAATTCAATGGTCATGCCTTGTAGTTGTAGGTTCCCAAGGCAGCAGATGAGGTGTTCCTCCTCCAATTTATAGGTTGTCTTGTGTAGGCAGTGGAGGAGGCCCAGAATGGACATGTCATTGGCGGAGTGGGAGGGAGAATTGAAATGGATGACCACAGGAAGAAGAGGGTGATTGTTGCATATATGAACATTGAATTCACCAGTTTCCATATCTCCCCTCCCCCAAACCCATTCCACATGCAACCCTTTAACTCAGATCTGCCCTCTTGACCTGACCTGCCAGACCATCTTCCTTCCCACTTATCTGCTCTTCACTTCTCACTGACCTATCACCATCACCTCCTGCCTTTGCCACCTATTGCCATCCCATCTACCTTTCCCCAGTCCCAACTCCCCTCCCCCGATTTATCTCTCAGCTTCTTTCCCTGTCCCCAGTGCTGAAGAAGGGTCCTGTCTGAAAGGGCAGCTCAACATGGCAAAGCAGTCTGCTTGATTGATGCCTCATTCCCCAATCTTCAACATTCACCCTTTCACCACCTATTCTGTTCTGCTCTGCAGTGATAGCAGTTTACTTTCGACAGGGTATTTGTATCACATGAGCCAATACTTATGTTAAGTGAGTTAGCATAAGACTTAGTTAATACAGTATTAAACGATACAATGGACTTATATTGTATTTTATGGTATGTACATATATTACAGTCACAGGCACTAGCCCATGTGTCTGCATTAATATAAGCAATTCAATTACAAATTACAGCATGTTTTCCTCGGTGTATAATGCTGCATGTGACCTCAGTGAGATGGAGACAGACTTTTAAACAATAAGGCCACATACCACGATCTGATGCTGGCATCATGAGCATGCTCCTTAAAGGTATATTGCAGATTAGATATGAGACATGACACAATACCACTGATACATGGTGGCAGCAATGTGTGCCATCCTCAAGATGCTTTGTAGCAATGCCTCAAGGTTCTAAAGCCATACCTTCTAAACCTGTGGTCTTCAACACGTTGAAGAACAGAAGCAGCAAACACAGGAGAATACTACCACATGTAAATTCTTCACCAAGCCGCATGCTACGCTGACTTGGAAAGATATTTCATTTGCTTCACTGTTAAAATCCCACAAATTCCTTCGTAAGGCTGTGGGTGTCTCCGCAAACAAAGAGCTTCAGTGATTCAAGAAACCAACTCACCATCACTTCTCCAGGGCAATTAGAAATGATCAATAAGTTCCTTTCTCACCAGCAACACCAACCTTCTGTGAACAGACAAAAAAAAGGCCATCTGTCATAATATGCTTGTATGGCTTGATGCCAAATTTTGCTTTAACAAATTTCTGTCAAGTTTCTTTGGATATTTAATTATGCCAAAACTGCCACATAAATGTAAGCTGTTTATGAAACCAGCATGAGTTGACTTTAGAGAGGAGCAGTGTCTGGGTGGTCAACATTATGATGGTGCACGGTACCTTTCTGAGTTGTACTGCCACTTTTAAATTGGTCTTGTGCACAGGTCACTTTGCATTATTGTAATACTGGGGAGTATCCGTGGCTGTAGCATTTTTGTTTTAAACACAAATTATCTTATGATTTGATTGAGCTTGTCAATTTACTATCAAGCCATGGTAAGATTTATGCTGTGAACTTTAATACAGTTACCAATAAACACAAAATCAGAAAAGCAAAGAGTGTGACTCAAGGTAGGCCATGGGCCTTGGGCCTTATCACAAACTCAATGCATGTAGTCCACAGATGGTAACATCTATAAGATGTCTCCCAACTACAAAACTAGTTGAGTAAAACTCCACAAAGTCTACATACATTTACAAAGCCACCATTCAACATTGGCTCAGTGTTTTCACGCTTACCATTACATCTATTTTGGCATGTTTCATCATCTTTTCATAACCTTCAATCATATTCTCATTTAGTTTTTTCTCAGGTTTAATCTACATGTCATTAATTACAGCTTGAAAGAGGACAATTTTCTTCTAATCTCTAGCTACACTTCATGGTTACTAATTTTATATGTTCGTCCTCTGGCTCTTTATTCACAGTCCAAAATAAATAACCTACTTGCATTTACATTATCTGTGCCTCTGAGCATTTTAAAGAATGATCATGTCACCATGAAACTTATTTTCTCCAGGGAAACAAGCTCACTGACACTGCAGAAACAATTAATAGAACTCATATACCTAACTGAGAAGAGCCCTTCATTCCATCAATTTCAATTGGATTTTGAGGTGTAGCTTGTAAATGTGATAAGTTAATGTTCTTACCCACTAGAACAAATTGTCTCAAAGATTTCAATTTTTTATTTCAGTAATGGCCCCATAAAAATGAATTAGAACAACTTTGTCATTTGCAAATTTTAGTGTGATGTTAAGCAGAACTGCCCAGGAGTTTGATATTATATCTAAATTTGAATTTGACCCCTTACAGAGTCATAGATTCATACAACATGGAAACAGACCCTTCGGTCCAACCAGTCCATGCTGACCATAATCCCAAATTAAAACTAGTCCCAATTGCCAGCGCTTGGTCCATATCCCTCCAACATTTCTTATTCATGTACTTAGTCAACATCTTTTAAACATTGTAACTGTAGCCATATCGACCACTTTCTCTGGAAGTTCATTCCACACACAAACCATTCCCTGTGTAAAAAGAAATTGCCCTTCCTGTCTTTTCTAAATCTTTCACCTCTCACTTTAAATATATGTCCCCTCATTTTGAAATCTCCCACCTTAGGGAGAAGAGCTTTGCTATTCACCTTATCTATGCACCTCATGATTTTATAAATCTCTAAAAGGTCACCCCTCAACCTCCTATGCTCTAGTGAAAAAAGTCCCAACCTATCCAGCCTTGTCATATGACTCAAACCCTCCATTCCTGGCAACATCCTGATAAATCTCTTCTGAACATTCTCTTCTTCTGAATAAAATGACCATTGAAAAATCTGATGTGAGTTATGGTCTATGAAACTTTCTGAAATGACCTCTATCATCAATTATGTTGAATTCTTTAGGGCATACTGTAGTTTCCACGGTTCCCAATTGAATCTGGTGATAAGACCACTATCTATGCAGATCAAAAACCTAATTTCTATTTTAGGATGACATATAGAATTTGATTCTTGGCAGGGTCCACGTATGTGACCCTTGGGGAAATAATTCTCCTGGAGGAATTTAAAAATTTACTCCCTCCATTTGTAAGAACCTACATGCAGATCCAGACGGTTGCAACAGACAGATAAGCAGCAGAGACGGTTGATGATTATGATTTTGTCCACAAATCTAAACATTTTCTCTATCGCCTTCATCTGCCCGTGAAGGATTGAAAATGGGAGGTTGTAAGGAAGGAACACAACCAGGTAGGGAAATGGAGCTTTGGACATGCCTGGGATTTTTTTCCTCAGATAATAATGGAGGGTACTGAATGAGGAAGTGATGTCCAAACCTTGAGAGTTTCCATTGCCACAAACATGGACAACTTTGGTCAGAATACTGAAAGTTGCAGACTAAACTCATGGATTGAATGGTATATGTAAGATCAATGCAGAGAAAAAAAACAATGACCAAAAGAACAATAGGTCTTTAATTACAGGTGTCAGGCCTAGTGAACTGTGAACGTTGGAGAGGTGAGCATAGAGCCGCAGGCAATTCTTGTCCAAAGGAAGAGTAATCTGTGATCCCTCATATGAAGTAGGTAAACCTATACTTGGGGATGGAGGAGACATCCAAACTTTTCTACCTGAGTGTACACTGAATGCCACTTTATTGTATAACAGCAGTGAGGAGAAAATGCTCATGCTTTTGTATTGGATGCACTTAGGGTGTCCTACTGTCTGGAATAGTGACCACTGAGATTGTTCACAGTTTACTTGAAGCAGAGCTGAGACATTCCTCAAGAATGATTTGGCAGAGCAAAAGGAATAACCTTTCCAAGAGTAACAATTGATCAAGTGATGTCAATGAGTCAGTGCAGCTGTGAGAAAAGATTCCAAGAACTCTTCCTTCATTTGTAATTAACCAAAAAAAGGCTGAACAAGTTTCATGTTGGAGATCAATTTGGGTATTTCACAAGATGGAACTGTTATTGGGTATTTGGAAGGAACTCAATAATTCTCCTCGGATTGAAGCTCAGCGGCTCATTCCAAATTAAATAAGGTCGCACAAAACTGAAGTAAAGGAAATTCTGGGATGCCATTATGTTAAAAATGGGATCCCCATGAGGAACTGGAGTCCTCATTCCTAGCCAGGGGATGAAGGCTGGGCAGTGACTCAGTGGAGAATGGTGCTTGCCAAATACTTTCAAGGGAAATCAAGGATGGCCGATGAAATTCTAATAATGGGACATGTAGAGATCCATAAAACCCAAACTTGGATTGTTGCTGACTAAGACTTCACGAGGATGTGGTACAGTTTTGCAAAATGTGAAATACACATTAGATTGTGGGAAAACAAAAACTACAATGAAGCTGTCACCATTGATTACCATAAAAGATTATGAGCAACCATTCAGTGTATAGGCCCTTTGTTATAAATAAGCACTGGTCACCAGTACAGCATCATTATTATGGATATATCCAACTCTTCTCAGGACATTCTGAGTAGGCAGGGTGTAAAATAGTTAACATCTTCAGCATTATACCCAAAGATACAGAAGGTTTTGGAGCAGTATCATCAAGTATCCAAACTAATTTTTAGGATGAGTTGGTATAAAAACACCATGATTGCAACAATGGACTGCAGTTGGTTTTCATTTACCTTCACCCAATGGGTCTCTAATTTTAGACATCTTCAATTAATTTGTAGACATGAGATAAGAGATCCTCAGAATCTGATCAAAGTAACTTTTTAGAAACAGCGTGAGGCATCTTCCAAGTAAGCACGGATCTGTGCTCTGGGAGAACCTCATGACAGCCCAAGAAGTGGATCAGGATTGCTTTAGAATTTCATAAACAAGCATGAAGAAATGGACTGGCAAACATGCCAAGGTTTGGACAATTCAACCATGGGATGATGTGTTTGTATTAGCGACTGGACAGGATGAACTGAAACATTTTGATGGTTCATGTGCGATAGTCTAAAGGATTGGGGAAGTAAATAATTTGACTGAAAACTTGAACAGCCAGAAAATGAATTAGCTTTTTCATATCAATATGTTGAAACTATTAGGAGGAGGATAAGCAAACACAAACTGGTAGGAGGAGGATAAGCAAGCACAAATATTCCAGATATTGAGGACCGTGGAGAATGAAAAGGATGATGAAGTGATGGTAGGAGAAGTCCTGGACATCTCTCAGTTTGGGTCACCTACTATACAGTTAGCTACTGAGCCATTAGCAAGATTACATACCGTGGCTGCATTTATAGTTGCAGAGCTACAAGGAGAATCCGTAAGGCTATTCATGGAATTTAAAGAAGTCTACGAGGACAAATCAGGATGTATTAACGTAGCTGTACATGATGTAAATGTAGGGGAACCCTCTCCTATCAGACAGCATTCTTAGGTTGAGAAAAATATCATCAGGCAAAGCAGACATCCAATACTTGTTGGAAAGCCACCTAATTAAACCCAGTCCAAGTAGCTGGAATGCTCTGGTCTTGGTAATGCCAAAGTCTGATGATTCAATTCAGTTCTGCATCAACTACAGGCAAGTCAATGTAGTAAGAAAGACGGACTCCTACCTAATTCTTCACTTAGCAGAAATCACAGAATTGGCAGTGTTTTTTTTGCTAATATGGATTTGTTAAATGTGATCAAGTGAATGTGGGCCCAAAATTGACTCTAACTTTAAAATCAGAGAAATCAGGCCTGACAGAAAATTGACCAAACTAAACTAAACAGCAGCCAACAGGGAAAAGCAAGATCAAAGAGGTTAAAAAGTTTCAAGGTGAACCAGGTACAAACAGGCCCAAGGTTATGTGTATCAGAGACACATTGATCAGATGTTCTGACGTCTTGACTGCCTGAGTGTGTACACTTTCCACCTCCCAGCATGGCAAAAGAGAACACTGTTGGCACAACCCCATTGGATGATTTGAACTCAGTTCATGACCCCATTGGCCAAAAGCCACAGAACATTCTGAAAGGTCCAGGGTGAGGGGGTTAAGAGCACAGACCTGGGCACCACCCCACGGTGAAGGTTCAGTGAAGACTCAGAGGGAAGATTTGCAGCAAGACTCATGGCAGAAGACTGTGCAGTGACCTAAGCAGACCTGCCATCACTTGCACGACTCACTTGCAGAAGAGTGCCAGCCCCATATCAGAGTGGAAGGAGATTCCAACTGAAACATGTAGATCATTGTTGGTAATGTCCTTTCTCAGCTGAATAGATAGAGAAGAAATATTGTGGGAATTTGGGAAATGGTGACATAGCATTGTAATATTGAATATTTTGTTAATAACATTGAGTTGAACCACAAGGTAAATTCTTTGTCCATCTCACTGACAAGAGCATTTGGGAAAAGTGTTTTTAACATGTAAGCTCAACAAAATGTCCAAAGCATGGACAACATCGACACCCCTAGGAGGGCTTTGATTAGAAAGTGTCTGTATTCCCTCAAAAGTTGAACCATTCCAATCTTGAACTCCCAAACATTCAACCTGAGCCTAAATCATCGTACCTGCGGGACAGAAATGCTAGGAAGTGGTACAGAAAGCTGGAGGGAAAGACACTTTAAACCTCAGCAAAGCAACATGGAGCAGTTGAGAGGTGAAGAATGGGAGAAGGTAAAGCTCCATAAGGAGCTGGAGGAAGTAAAGCAGGAACTAGAGAAAGTAAGAGTCAAAGCAGAAGAGCAGGAGCAGAGAAACCAGGTGAATATGGGACATTTTCAGAGCCAATGTGTGATCGAGTGTACCAAGAGGAGCAGTATGGGGTCAGTGATCCTGACACAGCTGATAAAGCCATGGATGAACTGACCGAGAAGTGCATAAACCTGTGTTCAGACTCCTGCACGGGCAGGCAAAGAAAACAGAGATCAAGCTTGAAATCCCAGAATGGGATTAAAAAATTAAAATCTCAACTTTCTGTGTAAAAGGGACACTTGGGACAATAGAATCTGATGGGGACAGTGATTATGGGATAGACTGAGGGAAAGGGAAGAACAAGCCCTTGGATATACCAAGAGCAGTGAAGATTGATGATCCCCATCTCCCTTTCTGGAGGGACTTGATTACAAGTCCATTTGGTCATACAGGGCTACAGTACCAAACAGTATAATAGATGGTAGCCATCATTAACATATTTGACTTTTTACTATTTATCACATCATCATCTAAGTTTTAATCCCCTGGAGCGAACACACCGACCAGCTTCCGACTCCCCAATTTGGATTAACACATGTCAGGCCTGATGTGTGGCGTTCCACCTCTATAGAAATAAAATCCCATGGCTGAGAATTTCTGATGTCCAATCAGAAGTAGAAACACACTAGAAATGTTGGGAGAGATTGGATTTTGAAGGAATCCCTGCCAGTTCCTGAGGGTTTCATTGGAACTAATTTCCAGACTTCCTGCATAGCATAAGGGCAAGGGCAAGTAGGCCACCTCTATGCCACCCACCCCCAACCACACTACCACCACTATCACTACCATCCCCACTGACATAATGGAAGGAAGGAACACCCCTCGAGGGTAGCATTTGCTCTGGGTCCATTTAAACCTTAGAAGACCTGTTGAACTATCTGTAGCTACTCTCAGGAGAGATGGTAGTTTGTCTTGTATATTTATTTCAAAGATTAAGTCACATTGCTCTGAAATTAGTGTAAGTTTAACAGTTCATTTCAATTTAATGAGTTTAATCAGTTTAATGAGCTGTTACATATATTTTAAGTATTATGTACAGATGTAAGATTTCTATTGATAATTTAATTGGTTCTGTCTATTTATTTGAAAATCACAAGGTTTTTAGATGGTTGTTGGTGTCATCTAAGTTAATTAGTTCTTCATATTTGAAAATGCAATGATGTTAAATGATTATCAGTGACAGTTCCTGGTGAAGTTCATATATTATCATTTGAAGATTATGGAAGGTCCCAGCCAATACTACTACTCGACAGAACACGCCAGAACTGTTCTCAAAATGTTAACTCTGTTTCACTGTCCAAAGATGCTGTCAGGTCTGCTGAGTTTCTCCAGTATTTTCTAGTTTTGTTTCAAATTTCCAGCATTCAGAGTTCATATTAATCACAGAATCTATATCAGAAAGGACAGGAGATTGTTGTGATGAAACATTACCATAATTTCACTCATGAAAAATGAATTCATTTCTAACTGAGGTGGAAGACGGATGAACTAGAATCTTAAGAACATTAAAGTGCTGACCACCAAGGCAAGTGTGAAAGGTTCATAGAAAGAAAGGTTAAGTGAATTGTCCATGCTAAATAGCCTATAGTGTTCAGGGATATGTAGGTTAGGTGCATTAGTCAGGGGAAATGTCGAGTAATAGGGGAGGGGAATGGGTCTGGGTGGGATACTCTTCAGAGGGTTGGTGTGGATTTACTGGGCCAAATGGACTGTTTCCATGCAGTAGCATTTCTAATGATCTCTTAAAATAGTTCAGTTACCAGAATTCTTAAAGAGTGTCATATGAAATGGCATGATCAAATGTACCCTACCAAGGCGAAAATATGCATATATGTTTTTAAAATGTATCACTTTTTCTTGAAATTCTGCTTTGTGAGGTAGGTATGGCACAGAAATCATAAAATGCAATTGCCTTGGAGATAATTTCACCTAGCCTTCATAACTAAAGTGTTAGATGCTGAAAGGTCAATGCTGTTTACTGATTTTATGAAGCATCATAAAATGCAGTTGCCTTGGAGATGACTCCGGCTATGGTACCAGTGCTATCTGTAATCACAAAATATTTCAGTTCAATTATATTTCTGACAAAATGGGGAATTATTTAATTTCCATTTTTTCTCTTCCTTCAGGTGAAGCTTTCACCCAATGTCACGAACATTCATTGACTGGAGGGGTCAAGAAGTTGGATAATGCTTGCATCATTTGTGTTGGACTTACTTTGTGACAAAGCGCAATTGTGATATATTGTTCTCCTCCAACAGACATTACCTAGATTCTGGTTGAGAATGTGTCTCCATTGCCTGCAGTTCACGAGAGTCCAGAAAGAGATGTGGGCGAGACAGAGGCAAGGACACCACAACAATGTGATATTCTACCTGCATTGAATGAGGAAGGACAGTGTTCCGCCTCTGATGCTGATGCACATGTTTTTCACTTTAGGTTAGTCTGAGATTCAGGAGAGTGCAGCACTTGATCACAAAACTGCTGCAAGGGACAATGCCTTGAAACTGATGACCCTCCAGCATTGCCAGCAAGAGTGCAGCTATTCCCATGGCATCAATGGCACTGTGAGAGGCACACTGTGGATCTTCAAGATGAAAAGGCAGTCACATCTACAGAACCCACAAAAAGCTCAGGCCAATTCTGTGCTATTCCTATAATTTCCTAATGAATTCTAACAGATTTAGTGCAATCCATCTGAATCCTGCATGAAAACCTCTAACAGGAACAGAAGCAACAGAATCTGTTTCTGAATCAGTTTCTGCAAAAGAGTTCTGATTTGCAGAAACAGCAGCCTTGGTTTTGGAGTCTATTTTTGCAAGATGCAGAGCAACAGAACCTGGCTGGGATGGCAGTGTCTACATCAACCACCTGATGAAGGAGCAGCATTCCGAAAGCTAGTGCTTCCAAATTAATCTGTGGGACTATAACCTGGTGTTGTGTGATTTTTAACCTTGTAAACCCCAGTCCAACACCAGCTCCTCAGATCATGCCCACATCTTCTAACCACCTTGTAACTCTGTGCAGCCTCTAACCAGATGTAGCCCAGAGCAGAGATATCTGGTGCTGTGCTTGCATTCAGGATTGAGGAGGTCCCTTCTTGAAGAACTGTAAGATGAAGAAGGAGCAAGGGTAGCTCTCACCTGTGTCCTACTCTTGCCATTCAGAAGCCCCTGCCCACCTATCACAACATGGGGAATATTTTGGGTTCTGTTCTTGACATTTTTGTTCTTGCCCCACCTTAGACTATTAATTTGTTGTATAGTTTAGAATCTCATGGTTAATTTTCCTGCAGGCACCACTTATTATGGGATGTTTTAATGACTCCATTTGCATTGTGTCATGTCATTTGGATGATTGTTGACACTATTTGCTTGAAAATAATATTGTGGCGCTGTATTTAAATATTTGCTGCATTAATTTTGATGACACATGTTTGCACTAGTTTCTATAGTCTAAGAAATAATTTTATTTAACATAAATGATGTCAAACATTGCTGTATTACTGGTGATATATGACATACAATATGACTTCCTCTGAAAGTTTTCCTATTTCTAAATAAAAGTCATGAATTTGTATTTTTGCCAGCAGTCTCTTTATAATGAAGATGCAGTAATCTGAAATATTAAATGGGCAAAAGCTATAAGAACTAGGTGATCTCTGACTGACCTGACAGTGGCTAGTGTTTGGGTCATCTCATGAAGTATGCCTGCAACCAGCTGCTTGTGACATTCACCTATCACACCAGTTTAATCTGCTAGTCCTTCTGCAGGGTTGACTGCCTGTTCTTCTTTGACAGCAAACTTGGGCAGTGCACAAAATGCAACCACAATCTTGGACAGTGCTGCAGATGAGTACTGTAAGGTACTGTCCAACTTGTCCAGGCACTGAAAGTGTGAATTAAGTACGCCAATTATCCTGTCCACTACTTGGCATGTTGCTGCATGTGTGATGTTGTGCCAGTCCGACGCCTCAGTGAAGTCCTGCTAAATGGTGTCATAAGTCACGTTTTCATGTTCTTCTGTAAATCCTTGTGTAGAAATCATGGCTTGTTGCTACCTTGAGTTCACTGAGATGAATGAATCATGCTATTATCTGGATTCGTATTTAGATTCTTCATGTCTGTGTCACACGTATCCATGAATCAATGAATGGGATATTGGTGTCTTCAATAGACTAGGTATCGCTTCAATAGCCCCAAATAATATTCAGAATACCTTAAAATATTCCAGAATCCATGACAGTCACACTATTTGTGCACTTTCACTCATGTTTCAGACCTTTTAGAACATAGAACATAGAACAATACAGAACAGAACAGGCCCTTCAGCCCACGATGTTGTGCCGATCACTGATCCTCATGTATGCACCCTCAAATTTCTGTGACAAAACGCAAGTCCAGTGGTCTCTTAAATGTCCCAATGACCTTGCTTCCACAACTGCTGCTGGCAACACATTCCATGCTCTCACAACTCTCTGTGTAAAGAACCTGCCTCTGACATCCCCTCTATACTTTCCTCCAACCAGCTTAAAACTATGACCCCTCGTGTCAGCCATTTCTGCCCTGGGATATAGTCTCTGGCTATCAACTCTATCTATGCCTCTCATTATCTTCTATACCTCAATCAGGTCCCCTCTCTCCTCCTTTTCTCCAATGAGAAAAGTCCGAGCTCAGTCAACCTCTCTTCATAAGATAATTCCTCCAGTCCAGGCAGCATCCTGGTAAACCTCCTCTGAACCCTCTCCAAAGCATGCACATTGTTCATATAATAGGGCAACTAGAACTGGACGCAGTATTCCAAGTGCGGTCTAACCAAAGTTTTATAGAGCTGCAACAAGATCTCACGACTCTTAAACTCAATCCCCCTTTTAATGAAAGCTAAAACACCATATGCTTTCTTAACAAACCTGTCCACTTGGGTGGCCATTTTAAGGGATCTATGCACCTGCACACCAAGATCCCTCTGTTCCTCCACACTGCCAAGAATCCTATCCTTAATCCTGTACTCAGCTTTCAAATTCGACCTTCCAAACTGCATCACCTCGCATTTATCCAGGTTGAATTCCATCTGCCACCTCTCACCCATCTCTGCATCCTGTCAATGTCCCGCTGCAGCCTACAACAGCCCTCTATACTGTCAACGACACCTCCAACCTTTGTGTCGTCTGCAAACTTGCTGACCCATCCTTGAATCCCCTCATCAAGTCATTAATAAAAAGTACAAACAGTAGAGACCAAAGGACAGAGCCCTATGGTACACCACTCACCACAGACTTACAAGCAGAATATTTTCCTTCTACTACCACTCACTGTCTTCTGTTGGCCAGCCAATTCTGTATCCAGACAGCTAAGTTCCCCTGTATCCCATTCCTCCTGACCTTCTGAATGAGCCTACCATGGGGAACCTTATCAAATGCCTTGCTGAAGTCCATATACACCACACCACAGCTCGACCCTCATCAACTTTTCTAGTCACATTCTCAAAGGACTCTATAAGCTTTGTGAGGCATGACCTGCCCCTCACAAAGCCGTGTTGACTGTATTTAATCAAGCCATGCTCTTCCATATGGTCATAAATCCTATCCCTCAGAATCCTTTCTAACACCTTGCAGATGACAGACGTGAGACTTACTGGGGATTTTCCCTATTTCCTTTCTTGAAGAGAGGAATTACATTTGCCTCTCTCCAGTCCTCAGGTACGACTCCAGTGGAGAGCGAGGATGCAAAGATCTTCGCAAGTGGCGAAGCAATTGTATTTCTCGTTTCCCAAAGCAGCCGAGGACAAATCTGGTCTGGGCCTGGCGACTTGTCAATCTTAATGTTTGACAAATTTTTCAGCACATCAGCTTCCTCTATCTCTATCCATTTCAGCATGCACACCTGCTCTTCAAAGGTTTCATTCACGACAAAGTTTGTTTCTTTCATAAAGATAGAAGCACAAAACTCATTTAGGGCTTCCCCTACCTCCTCAGACTCCACACACAAATTCTCTATGCTATCTCTGATCAGCTCTACTCTTTCTTTGACCATTCTCTTAATCCTCACATAAGTATAAAATGCCTTTGTGTTCTCCCTAATCCGTTCTGCCAAGCCTTTCTCGTGCCCCCTCCTGGCTCTCCTCAGACCATTTTTGAGCTCCTTCCTCACCTGCCTGTAATCCTCTAGAGCTGAGCTTGACCCTAGCTTCCTCCACCTTATGTAAGCTACCTTTTTCCTTTTGACGAGAAGCTCCACCGCTCTCGTCATCCAAGGTTCATTTATCTTACCACTTCTTGCCTGTCTCAGAGGGACATATTTATTCATCACTTGCAACAACTGTTCCTTAAACAGTCTCCACATGTCTATAGTGCCTTTACCATGGAACAATTGCTTCCAATCCATGCTTCCTAACTCATGTCTAATCGCATCATAGTTTCCTCTTCCCCAATTAAATATCCTCCCATTTTGCCTAATCCTCTCCTTCTCCATAGCTATGTAGAATGTGAGGCAGTCGTGGTCACTATCACCAAAATGCTCTCCCACCACAAGATCTGATACCTGCCCCGGCTTGTTACCGAGCACCAAGTCTAGACTGGCCTCTCCCCTCATCGGCCTGTCAATGTACTGAGTTAGGAAACCCTCCTGAATACATCTTACAAAAACAGCTCCGTTCAAATCTTCTGCTCGAAGGAGGTTCCAATCAATATTGGAAAAGTTAAAGTCACCCATTACAACAACCCTACTACGTCCACACTTTTCCAAAGTCTGCCGACCTATGCTTTCTTCCATCTCCTTGCTGCTATTGGGGGGACCTGTAGTAATCCCCTAATGAGATGACTGATCCCTTGCTGTTTCTAAATTCCATCCATACTGATTCAGTAGGCAGATCTTCCTCATCAATGGAAGCTTCTGTAGCTGTGATACCCTCTCTGATTAGTAGTGCTACACCTCCTCCTCTTTTTCCCCATCCCTATTCTTTTTAAATGCTCTAAACCCTGGAACATCCAGCAACCATTCCTGCCTCTGAGAAACCCATGTCTCTGTTATAGCCACAACACCATAGCACCAGGTACTGATCCATGCTCTGAATTCATCAATTTTATTCCTGATACTCCTTGCATTAAAGCAAACACACTTTAACTGATCCCTTGGTTCCTTCCCAGGAAAATCCTTCCCACTAGCTGGTCTACTTCTTGCTATTGCCTCATCTACATCAACTCTCACCTCCGGTATACAGCTCAGGTTCCCACCCCCTGCCATACTAGTTTAAACCCACTCGAACTACTCGAGCAAACCTTCCACCCAGGACATTGGTCCCCTTCCAGTTCAGATGCAACCCATCCTTCTTGTACAGATCCCATCTTCCCCAGAAGGCATCCCAATTATCTACAACTTCTACAAGTTACCTCACTTCAGCAATTGTCCCTTAAAAACTGCAAAGTTTAACTCCAAAAATTTTTTTTAAAAATCCATCAACTTACACTCATACATTCAGGGGATTGAACCAAAAAATATGTTTGTATATACATTTGACTAGAAGCCCTTTACCTGTCCATAATCAATCACAGGTTGCAAATTTTCAAGATGAAATCTTCAAAACGTCGCTGATGAGTTTTAAGTGCACCCTTGCTTACTTCTTTCTTGTACTGTTACAGGCATATGCTAACATTACAACTCTGACCCAATTAGAATATCCAAACTTTTATCTTTTTCTGTAATTGATGTGTGTGCATGTTTGTTGGGTTGTTTGGAAGATATTATGAATGTTTCCTAGTTAATATGCTTCAGGACTTGAGATTTGAAGCATTGTGGATTTTTAAAAAAAATTCTCTGGTGATACCGGGTTGTATTTTTCAAAAAAACAGAGTCACTTTGAACGTTGGTATATTTTGTTTAGTAAGGCATTTCTTACGAACCGTATATGGTATGTGGGTGGGGGGGAGGAGGTGAGGGGTTGACATGTATTTTAGAGGGCACCTGTCTGGCCTTTATGACTGGGAGAGAACTGATTTCTCTTTGAACAGTAAGTTGCATCTAGTTGTGGATTAGTTATTTGGTCGTATAGAATTTGTATATTACTGAAAAAGTCACAGTTTGTCCTTGCACTCCTCAGGAAAATTCACAAGAATACCAATTCAAGGAAAAAAAAACATTTACACTGGATAAAAGAAGAGTACTTATTGGTTGGTGAGTGGACTCTTAGTGATTGAGGTGGTGCTATGAAGAATGAACATTTTACTGCTGATTGACAGTTAACTGTCAGGCTTTGTTTAAATTTTAAACAAAAGTGGTTTGGCTGTTATTGATCAGGTTGTTGCCCTGAGAAATGAACCAGTGAATGTTTGTCACCCATTAAGTTGAGTTAAAACAGGTGCAGTGCAAATACTTAAAGCTAAAACAAAATACTGTTAATACTGAAGATCTTAAACAAAAAAAAATTACTGGAGAAACTCAGCTGGTCTGGTAATATCTGTGGACAGAGATCATAGTTAATATTTCCATCCTAGTGACCCTTTAATTCTCTATAATAACTTTGCTTTCTGTCCACAGAAAGTTTCTTCAGCAATTTCTGTTTTTGTTTTATGCAAATATATGTTCTTTTTATTTACAAGGAACAGGGCCTTATGCATTAATATATGTTGCTTTCAATGCAAGAAAGTAAGCCGCACTGAGCCCAATTGCCAGTCGTAAATTGTTTGTTGCATAATTCTTTGCATCATCAGTATGATTTACCAAATGCTGTCCAATTGCATAACCACATCTTATTTTGGTACTCTTATAATTGCCCTGAGGAATGTAAAGTGACAAACTTTAACAAAATGTGTATAAAACAATACTTTAATTGGAAGTTATTTGGTTCCAACAGGGACAAAGCCTGCTGGAGTAAAGGCTGTTGAGCACATCTCTCTGCCTTTGGATCTACCCTTGTTTTGAGTCTAGTGTTAAATTTGATGGTCCTCTTGAAGAACCTTTGAACTTTCCTCAGCATTGTGTTCCTGAGCAAATTGACTACACCAAGATTCCAGTGCCAATTCACTGGTGAAATGACATGTGCACACTTGCCAAAATTCTAGCTCAACGCCCATCTGAAATTTCCACACCTTATTCTTTTACCACTTCAAAAACTAACTAATATTGGTCACAACTGTTTTTCTTTCCAAAGCAGAATCACTGCAGGGAAAAAAATAATAATGTTTCATAATAAAACTTTTTTTTTGTTTATTAAAGAAACCTAGGTGATGGAAATTTTTATTCTAAATCTAATATAGCAAACGTATATGATTGGACATATCTGGAACAGGGAAAATAACATTTGTATTTATGTTGTGATCTGTAAAGTTATGAGAAGTGAAAGAGAGTATGCATTTCCCTCCTTTCAATCATACCCAAAGGTATTTCATAATTATAGATATGTTTTAATCAGCCTGTTCAGAGATGTCATTATACACCTCTGGGACAGGTGGGATTTGAATTCAAGCCTCCTGGCTCAAAAATACGCACCTTACCACTGTGCCACAAGAATACTTGGGACTAGTCAGCAACAGTGCAATCTTCAATTTCATTTAATACAATATCACAAACTTAAGTCGAGATTTCACAGATTTGAGCCATAATACCAAGCTGAATGTATAGTCCTACCCACATTCCCTCACCAAATCACACTCATCTGTGCTTAACGCCCATCACACCTTCTACTTCTACACAGCACTTTACCTGGACAATCTGCTAATCATATCCATAAGCAAAACAGCCTGTAGGGTCACAACCAGAGATTATAACTGAATGATAAATTTGTTTCCAATTTTCCATAGTCTATCAACAATAGCAGCCACGTTAAACACAAGCAATTCTCACAAGGACCGAGAAAGCAACCACAACTTAAAGTAGATATTTTATATCTAAACTGATTAAACTGACCTTCTGTTTTGCTAAATTGTTTTGTGATGCATCAAAGTCCTTTTAGAAACAGAATATTGGCATTGGGACATTAAAAACAATTACGTCTGTTGTATTTTGTTTTATTAGAATTGTTTATAAACTGTCATTGCATTTAATAGTCTCTGAAGGAACTGAAGGTTGCATCAATGATCAAGGTTTGAATTCAATCTTCAAGTCACACAGAGGATTGCTCATTTGACTTTATGTGACTGAAATGTGTTCTGCTCCAACAATAATAATTTATTGTTGTGAAGAAGATCCACTGCACAAAATGGATTCCACCCAAAAGGACTTAGAAAACAAAATTAACAGAGCAGCTTAAATGGCTAAATGGGATATATTATTTAAATGCCCCACACATGTAAGAACCCATCTGCTGCAATGATATCGACATCATTTTGCAAAATGATTCATTCACCTAAATTTTGGAATGAATCTTTTGGAGGACTTAAGACAAAGTGTTTCATGGATTCAATAATCATGGTAACTGTTAATCAGGCAATGGTTTAAAAACAATTACCAACATGCACAATTCCTTAAATCTCTAGCAGTTTAATATAAATGATTGATAACCTTAAACCTCCATTCCCTCATGTTTTCATCTTTTGCTGTGGCTGTTACTAACCATTGAAATGAGTAATTTATTTCAGCTATCAGATTTTCTTTCCATCCAACTCTTTCACCTGAACACATTATTTCTATTGTAGATGCGGATAACAATACTGGGTAATTTGTGGCACAAAGAACTCCTCATTCATCCTGGGGCATAATAATTGTCAAAAACCTTTGTGAGACAGGACAAACTGAATTTTAATCTATTCTGTTGAAGTTTAGGAAAACCTTCAATCTTTATACTACAGACAAAAGAAGAGTACAAGAAGTTATCAGTGCAAGGGAAGAATTTGGCTAGTTGAGGTACAAAAGTAGATAACATGATTGCAATACGTAATTGAACAGGTTGCCCATGGACCGCTTGAAATTACTCCTAGGGTACATTATCATAAATTTGACTAGCTACAGGCAACGATTTGGTGTCCTAAAGCAATTCACTGGTTTTACTTAGAATCTGGTCAGTCAGCTCAGATGTTGTTAGCGGGCCTATGGTGGATCTTGATAGGGGAGGCAAAGAGGAAGGAAGTGACTTTATGTTACTGGTGGTAAACAGTTTTGTTGTGGAATCAGGAACAACATTCAAGTAAAGGAAAAAGTCATTGCAAAGTCCCCTTTAAGTCTATCTTCTTCAACATGTAGATCGCAGAGTCTATAACAGTGGATCTAACCTCCTGCCTCCATTCTCTCACTACACACCCATCATTCATTGAATTGCTTCTGCTTCTACGTGGTTAGAGAAAAGTGCACATTCTTTATTACTGTTACATTGTGTTTCAATTTGGTCTTGAAAGGACTATTGCTGCAGGGTTAAGTAAGTTTTAAGGTAACAATGTAAACAAATGCTATGAAAGATATGTTGAGCCAACATATTACAGCATTAGAAACAAAGGCTATTCAGCCCATTATATTCATGCGAAATGTCTGCAACAACAACTTATCCCACCCATCCTTTTCCCATTCTGTGTAGATCTTGAGTACTTTTCTTCTTCAGCCGCTTATCTAATAGATTTGTGTAGGGCAAAGAAAATTAACAGAGAATCCTCTCATGTGCTACATCCAATACCCAAGCAGAACTAGCCAACCAGGTGCCCTGGAAACAAATCATGATCACAAAAGTGCCCTCCCATGCTTTCATATTTGAAAGTATTCAGCAGCATTCTGTATGTCCTAGCTGTGCAGATCCAGATGCTGACCTGCAGAGTGACCAGTGACAGAGTGGCATCACAAACTACAAGCTGAAGCAATAATAATGAATGATAAGCCTGGGCCATCTTTAAAAAGAACCCAAAAATGTCCAACTACACATGGAATAGGTGAATGAATTTCTTGTTCACAATTGTAAAAGTGTATTGTTAAGTAAAAATGGAAATTTTAAACAATATCGCACATTGATGCATAATTAATTCAAGGATAGTTTTCCCTTGAACAGGATGTTTCAGATGAGGACAGTCAATGAAATGAAAGCTGCTTGAAAACTCAAAAGTACTTTCTTTCTAAACTAGCACTGAAAAGGAAGTCCTGCTCTGAAGCGTCCTTTTGTATTTGCAATCTTCTAGTAAAACTCAAGAAATCATTCACAGAAACTGAAGCAATTAAAGAAAATTGTGATCACTGATTCTTTGTTCAAAGACTTGAAGAACAAAAGAGAAATAATGATGGCAGAATAAACTCACCCATCAGACTTGGAAATATATTGCTGTTCTTTTAGTATCGCTGACTCAAAAACCTGGAACTCCCTCCATAAAGGTCTACTTGCGCCAAATAGACTACAACAGTTCAAGAAGTCAGCTCACCACCACCTTCTCAAAGGTGATTAGGGTGGTCAATGATTGCTAGTTCAGGCAGCAGCACCCAAATCCCATGAGCAAATAAAAAGAAATCCAGAGCAATGTTTCTTCATTCTTCTACAGTATTAAAACAAGTGGAAACTTTGTTGAAGGTGTCTTTCAGCAACTTCAGCAGGATCTGAAGAATTTTCCTCACTGCAGTTCAGTGAATCCATCAACATGACCAATGCAGCTCAGCTGATTGTTTTTGTGCACAAGGTTTTTAAAGACATAACAACTGAAGAGAATCTTCTCAGCCTTTTGCCCTTAAAGGGAGAACAATGGGTGCGGATATCTACAATGAATTCAAAAGATGCTTGAGAAAAAAATGCCCCGATAAAGAAACTGCTTTTCTTACCAACTGACGCACCAGCCATGTTTGGTACAAATGTGAGCTTTGTTGCATTTTGCAGAAAGGAACAGGACTTCCCCTTTTTGTCAATTACCACTGTATAATTCACCAGCAAGAATTACAGAGTAAAGTTACAGACTATTCCCATGTCATGAAAAATGTTGTGAAGATTTGAGCAAGTGTCCTTCAGCATGATATTTTAAATCCCACTCGATGATCTTGGTGCTGCCTGCAGTGAACTAATTTTCCATGCTGATGGGGTTAAGTTTCAGGACGTTCCTGTTAAAAACTTTTAGATTTGATGCCACAAATCATTACTTTTCTTAATTGGATGAATGAAGTATGAGTAAAAAATGAGGTCTGCAGATGCTGGAGATCACAGCTGAAAATGTGTTGCTGGTTAAAGCACAGCAGGTTAGGTAGCATCTCAGGAATAGGGAATTCGACGTTTCGAGCATAAGCCCGATTCCTGATGAAGGGCTTATGCTCGAAACATCGAATTCCCTATTCCTGAGATGCTGCCTAACCTGCTGTGCTTTAACCAGCAACACATTTTCAGCTGAATGAAGTATGCAATGAGCCGCCTGACAATGCATGTTTGCTCAACTTCTGTTCTTTACAAACATAAGAGCAAAACTGCATAAGCTGAACTGTGTACATATGATCAGAGCTGCGAATGCATTCAAATTGAAATTGGATCATTGTTCCTCTCAACTGAAGAAAAATGTGGCATCTCGAGAAAATACCATGAGGAAAATCAAGCACAAAGAAAATTGGTTCTATCCTAAAAACATCTGTGTATACCTGAGGAAGTTAGCAGAAGCATTAAAAAGGCAAGTTCAGGAATTAGATGTGATGGAACAAATCATCAGTTTTGTCTCAAATTCATTTTTTCAAGTAATCATTGGTGAGTTGGCTTTCAAATTGCATCTGCTGTTTGATTTACAAAGCTATGGAGGTAGCCATGTGCCAAAATGATGATGAGCTGATAGACACTTCAAGGGATGAGCACAGATCAGGATTGGAGCGCAATGGGAATTTGATGCAGAGGGGTTGGAATGCTTTTTTTTATTGTTTATATCTTGTAAGGACAATATTTTATAGGACTAGGGAATAAGGGCCATAGAGTAATTGGTATGATTTGATTTTAAGCATCTTCCAACAGTTTTAATTTGAAGTGGTAAGTCATGGCAGGAGAGCTCAAAGCCATGATGTGTTCTCCCTGCTCTATGTGGGAAGCCAGGAACATTTCCAGTCCATGGGGTCACATTCATGTGGTAAGTATCTTCCAGAGTACTTACACAAGTGATCCTAAAAGAGTTATCATCTTTCAAGATTGCATAGACCCTGGAAAAATTCCTACACACTGGAGGATAGTTAATGTAACCCCTCCATTGAGAATCGATAAGGTATTGTGCTAGAAAAAGCACAACAGGTCAGGCAGCATCAGGGAAACAAGGGAGTTAACGTCTCGGGCATAACCCTGATCCTGCCTGACCTGCTGTACTTTTGCCAGCACAGCACCTTATCGAGGCTGACTTCTCCAGCATCTGCAATCCTCAGTAATCCTTCTATTTAAGAAGGGAAGCAGAGAGAAAAACCAGCACCTTAGATCAGTCAGGTTGATATTAGTGGGATAAGTGCTTGAGTCCATTATTAAAGAATTAATAGCTAAGTATCTGGAAATCAGTGTCAGGATCAGACAGAGTCAGCATGGATTTATGAAATAGAAACTTTTCTTGAGAAATTTATTCTTTGAAGAGCTAGCTAATAACATTGGTGAGGGGGAGCCTGTGGATGTGGTTTATAGAGTCATAGAGTCATAGAGATGTACAGCATGGAAATGGACCCTTCAGTCCAATGCCGACCAGATATCCCAAACCAATCTAGTCTCACTTGCCAGCACCGGCCCATATCCCTCCAAAACCTTCCTATTCATATACCCATCCAAATGCCTTTTAAATGTTGCAATTGTTCTGTATCCAAATGGCTAGTTCCCAATATTCCGTGAGATCTAACCTTGCTAACCAGTCTTCCATGGGAAACCTTGTTGAATGCCTTAATGAAGACCATATAGATCACATTTACCTCTCTGCCCTCATCATTCCTCTTTTAATTGGATATTCAGCAGGTTTTTGACAAACTTTCACACAAAAGACTAGCATGTGAAATTAAAGATTATCAAATTTGAGAGTAATGTAATGAGATGGATAGAAAGCTGGTTGGCATACAGGACAAAAACAGTAGGAATAAACAGTTTTTTTTCTGACTGGCACGCAGTGACTAGTGGGATACAGCAGGGATCACTGCTATTCACTATATATGTTAATGACTTAGATGAAAACATTTAACGTGAGAACTCCAAATTTGCTGATGACACAAATTTGGGTGGGAGTGCAAGCTGTGAAGAGGATGCAAAGATGCTTCAGTGTAGTTTGGACAAGTGATGGGTAAAGGCATGGCAAACGCAGTGTAATATGAATAAATGTGAGCTTACTCACTTTGATAGCAAAAACAGGAAGATGGATTATTATCTGAAAAGCTGTAAGTTGAGAGCAGAGAATGTGTAATTATTCCTAGCCTCATTCACAAGTCAGTAAGAAGGTAAGCACACAGGTGCAATAGTTGTAAAAAAGGCAAATGGTATGGTGACATTCATAGAACGAGGATTTGGGTACAAGAGCTGGGATGTCTTGCTACAGTTACTCAGGGCCCTTGTGAGACTATACCTGAAGTATTGTGTGCCGTTTTGGTCATCTTATCAGAGGAAGGATGTTCTTGCTATAAAGGAAATGCAGTGAAGGTTTACCAGGCTGACACCTGTTATGACAGGACTAATCTGTCGTAGCTAGAATTACTTTTGCTAGAGTTCAGAAGAATGTGGGGAGATCTTGTAGAACCCTATAAAATTCTAACAGGAAGCCAGGCAAGGTAGATGCAGGACTGATGTTCCCAATGGTGGGGAATGCAGAACAAGGGGGTCACAGTTTAAAGATATGGGGTAAACCATTTATAATTGTGAGAGTGAGAAATGTCTTCACCTAGATGGTGATGAGGAGTGGAATTCACTACCACAGGAAGCAGATATTAGATATTTCACTTGGGGCTAAAGGAATTAAAGTTAATGGGGTCAAAACTAGAATAGGATACTGAGTTGGATGATCAAACATAATCATAATGAATGGCAGAACAGGCTCAAAGGACTGAAAGTCGACTTCCTGATGAAGAGCCTATGTTTGAAACATCAACTCTCTTGCTCCATGGATGCTGCCTGACCATCTGTGTTTTTCCAGTGACACACTTTTTGCCTCTGATTTCCAGTATCTGCAGTCCTCATTTTCTCCTCAAAGGACTGAATGACCTACTCCTGCTTTTATTTTCTATGGAATTTTATGGGAACTCGTAAACAGAGAAACATTCCTGCTCCTATCCTATTGTTTTTAAGGAAAGCTTGCTTTGACACCAATGAAAATAATAAAATCCAGGTAGGACACACTTCACAGATAGCAATACATACAGTGTGCAGGCTCACACTATAACCCAGACTTTAAGGGAATGGCAGATAATGTTCAGTCACAGATGGAACACTAAGACTTATTGAGTAGAGTACAAAACGAACAATTTTTTATTCCTGGTTTTAACTTTATGCAACAGTAAAAATAAACTCTTCATGTGTTATCATTTTTGGGATAGGTCCTGGGTTGCAGATAAATTCAAGAAGTGATCATGTACTTAAAAGGTTAGAGGTGGCTGTTTTAAGGACTGCCATTTAATTCACGTTCAGACACAAGAAATGGATAGAAGGTAATTGACCATTTCTTTTTGAGGTGATTTCTAAACTGGCTGTGATAAAGGGAGGCGAATGTTGTGAATGATCAATTCACAAAACAATTTCACACTGACGAGGTAGATTGAAAATCTATGCCTATGGATTTGTGTGAGAAGTGCTACTCCACCTGGTGAAGATATTCATACTGCTTTGTGTAAGGGTGCATATTTTACATCATCAAGAACATGGTTCTGGAAAAACACAGTCGGTCAGGCAGCATCCGAGGAACAGGAGAATCGACGGTTTGGGCATAAGCCCTTCATCTGGGCTTATTCCACCCTTGACTCTGATCTCCAGTATCTGCAGTCCTCACTTCCTACCTGCAGAGTTTACATGGCTCTTTCTCCTTAAGCAATCAACATCTACTGAAAAATTGGATCCATTATAGTGTACAAAGTGTTTCAGAATTATTTTTATCCATATTAATAATTGCTCATGCCAGTTATTAATGGAACATCTCTTCCCTAATCAGGGAGAACGTTGATAACAATTTCCTTAGTCACTGATAGATATATATTTTACTTCAAATTTCTGCAGTAATGTGCACAGTCCTGTCTGAGACTTAGATGTTCTGATACAAAGCGAAGGGAGTAGTGTCTGATTCTAAAGGTCAATTAATGAATAAAATCAGAATGCTGTGATTTAATACAAGCACATTCACACTTCATAATGGACCGGGAACTCGAATGTGACTGTCTTTATTATCAGAGCCAGATTTCAGCTTGCCAATACCTCCATTCTAAGAACTGGAATTTCACTCATAATAAGCAGAACCACCTTAACTATCATAAACTGTAAGAGAATATGATTTCAGTCAACAAAGGCAGGGAAAGGAAAGCTGCAAGACATCAAGTGGCTAAGACTACAATAATACCTTTCACATGAGAAACTGTAGACAATACATGCGGATTTACTAAGAGCCCATGACTGATTTGTAAACCATTAATTAGATCCAATTTTCACATGGGGTTATGCTACTGTTACATGTTTGTTGATTTTTCATTTTTATTATCAAACCAGAGTTTGGGGTTATGAGCTGAGAGCTGAAGATCTTTGGACTGTGAGCAAAGGGACAAGCTGCTATTTGTTTTGACGCCAAGCCTATAGTTAGTTACAGATTTATTTTTTGGTAATTTGTACTTCATTGACTCTTCTAGTCCAGAAAGGCCTCAGGCTTAAGCAGCTAGCTGATGTTTGGCCAAGATCAGTACCTGGGAATTTGTATCACAACGTCTGAGAGAGATGGTGATGATCAAACAGAGGGAGGGGCCAGAGCTTTTTGATGGTTTCAATGAGAAGGGTTTGGCTGTTGACACTATAGCATGAATGTTTGAAAGCTGCCTGCCTAAACTCCCATTGCCGGAAGTTCAGAGAACAGAAACTTATTTTAAATATTATTGAATTTTCTTCAGAATGAACTGGAAAAAGAGGCTGGATGGATGTCTTCAGAAAAGCGATCAAGGGACAAATCTGTCTATCTATTAAACAATGCATCTCGGAAACTGTTTCAGCAATCCGGCCAGTTTTATTATTTTCTCCTGTTATTTAAAATTTGTTCCTTAGCGGTATTTGTTTGCCTTTTGTGTGAATGGGCTGAAAACAAAGATTATTGGGTTTAATTCATAGACATTAATTAGATTGCCTTATTGTTTCACTTACTCTGCTAAAGGTACTGTATTATTATTAATAAGTTGTTATATCCATTGTTTAATCTATAAACTTGGCCTCTAGTATGGATTATTCACAAGATCTGATACTGGTTATTCAAAATGTTTGGTAGGAACCATTGAGATCAATTCTGAGGGTCATTGAATATTGTAACTTGACTGTGTTGTGAGTATAGGGATGGGGAGCCTCATATGATTTGGCTGTCTGTCTGTGTTATAACACTATCAGAGTGTAAATGAAAAACAACTGGGGGTTGTGATAAACAGTTGCTCAGTGATGTTACATTTTGTATTATAAGCCAGTATTTCAAGCATTTGAACATCTGAATTGGATATTGCCATATCTGCCTGAAATACATTCACTTTAACAGGAACACTTTCCCCAGTTATTTTTTCTTTTTAAAATTTTCTGTAAAAATATAGATGTTTGAACCTCAGTGAGAGATTGAGGAACAATAATTTGTTCAAAGTCCTAGATTACATGAAAGACTTTAAATACTATAGGTAAGCTATGATGGAGGTATCAGTGCTTCCTTTGAAATTTAATTGTCTACAATGGGGTGCATTTTGCATACCCTCAATTGAATCATTAAATAGATTTATCACTTCATGCTAAATTTTATTCTGAGATTTGCAGCAGAAAAGCTGGCAGTGGCAACCTTGGTCCCAGTGATGCACACTTCCCTGTTGGGTAGTCACAGATGGTGGCTTCAGATCAAACTGTTGAAGCTTCCCGATTAAAGCAAGGAGTGTAGCAGCAGCGAGAAGCTAATTAGGGCAAATATAAATAGATGGAATTTTTAATATTATTGACATAAGGCACAGCAAGTATGAGTTCTGCATCAGTGCTAAAATATTCTGTTAAGAAAATTAAAATGATGAGCTAAGAATGTCAATGCAGAATATTCCAGGAAAATCAAAGCAAGGAATAATTTAGCATAGAAGGAGATGATCTGGCCTATAATGCACGTGCTGGTCCCATGGCTGATCTACACAATTAATCCCACTGCTATTATTTATTTTCCCTATAGCCAAGTATTTTCTTTCCCTTCAACTTCTTTTCCATTTCTATTCTGAGTGTCACATTGAATCTGCTTCTACCATCCTTTCAGGCAGTGCGTTCCAGATCACAGTAATGCACTGTAAAGAAATATTTATTGATGTATCCTCAGTCTCTTTCGCTGAACACCTTTACTCTGTATCTTTTGGTTACTGACTCTTCTACCTCTGCAAACATATAGTATGGTATCAAAGTCATTCATGACTCTGAACACCTTCATTAAATCCCCTTCTATGAACTAAGGAGAACAACCTGGCTTCTTCAGGGTCTTCACATAATTGAAGGCAAACATTTCTTGTAGAGTTCTATTTGATCTTAGCTGCTCCCTCTCCAAGAACTTTAACATCCTGCCCTCAGTACAGTGTCCAGAATTGAACAAAATAATCCAGCCGACACCTAACCAACATTTTATAAAGGCTTTTCATAACCACCTTGCTTTTATATTCTATTAGTAAAGCGTTAAAGAAGGCAGATGGCATACTGTCTTTATTGGTTGGGGAATTGAGTACAAGAGTTGTGTTGCAGTTTTATAAGACTTTGGTTAGGCCACACACAGAGTAATGTGTTCAGTTCTAGTCACCACATGATAGTAAGGATGTGGAGGCTTTGGAGAGGGTACAGCAGAGGTTTACCAACATGCTGCCTGTATTAGAGGGTATGAGTTATAAGGAGAGGCGAGAAAAACTCCAATTGTTTTTTCTGAAATAGTGGAGACTGCAGGGAGACTTGATAGAAATCCATAAAATTATGAGATGTGTAGATAGGGTTGACAGTTAGAATTTCTTTCCCAGAGCTGAAATGTGTAATACTCGGGGACATGCATTTAAGAGAAGGGGGGAAAGTTCAAAGGAGATGTGAGGGGGAAGTTTTTTACACAGAGAGTGGTAGGAGTCAGGAATGTGCTGCCAGGAACTGGGGTAGAGGAAGATGCGATAGGGGCGTTTAGATAAGCACATGAAAATGCAAGGGATGGAGCAATATGGACCAGGGTTAGAGTCCTAATCCTAACCCTAACCAGGCAGAAAGGATTAGTTTAATTTTGCATCAGGCTCAGCACAACATTGTGGGCCAAAGGGCCTGTTCCCGTGCTGTACTCTTCTATGTTCTACCAATTTTTCTTTAAATAAAAAACTTCTCAACTTGTCTTGACACTCTCAAACATTTACACAAATACATCCCCCATCACGTTACTACTATGTTGTCAAAAAAAATCACCCTTTCAATTCCAATACCCCTCTAAATTCCTGCCTCTGAACATTTCCATGTGTAGCCCTCCATCTGTCATGTGTCTGTCCACTTCACCAGTCTGCCTATATCCTCCTGAAATCTGTTACTACAAGCTCATTATTTGTTGCATTTCCAGGTTTTACATCATCGATGAATCCAATCTTCCTTGAACTTGTCAATGATTGAAGAGCTGATGAAAGCAAACTCAAAGTACGGTTATGCGATTCATGAAAATGTACATTATGAGAGGCAGCTGATTGGTAACGTATTTCCCCCAATATATCAGGTCTCCAAAGCTGCTTAAAGTGAGTATTTGCCCCTGTACTAAGATGACAAGTTTTAGAGATAAGAGGCTATAATGGTCAAGGTTAACATTGTATCTGCATGGTAGATAGAGGTCTTCAGCTGTTGTGAATATACAATGAAGAAGGGAAGGGAGGGACAGAAAGATAGGTTTATGGATGTAAGTTGTGAGGTGAATGATAAAATTCAAATACAGAATTCAGAAGCATACAGAAAATACAAAACATATTTCTGAAACTTCTAATTTTTGGAATGAATATTTAAAAAAAAATTAAACTATCTTTTCCCAAGCTCCTGGCTAGACACTAGATTGAATTTCTATCCTCTACATTTAAGATTTATAAGTTGCTGATATACTTTGTTCTGAAATTTACATATAAATCTTAAAACATTTAATGGTTCTGCTCCATATCAATTAACTAAGGAACCCAGTACAGCCCTAGAGAAATGAAATGATTCCCTCTTGTTTGGAATTAGATATTTTAAATGCAGTGCGTTTAATACACACCTGCATTAGCATATTAATGTGTCAATATATTCACAGCATTTGGTGTAACTATCCATCTCAATCAAGTGTTAATTTGCGTAGAGGTATTCAACTGGTAATAACTTCATGGTCAACATTACATTTTGTTTATTTTCACAAAAGTTAGAGGTTTAAGGAATGTATGCAGAGTTTAAGAAAGCATCAGGCTTGCCCAGCCTTTTCTCTATGAATAATTAGAAGGCTGTCAGCACTCGTCATCATAATTGAATAAAACAGATGTTAACTTTTGGCATCAACACAAGTGAAGTTAAATGTGAAAATCCAGAAGTCTTTTTGCAGTACAGTCTCCTCTATATGGTGTGCCTGCAGTCCTTCCCGACAAACACAGCACAGAAATCCATGGAATAGGTGAACTTGGAGCATTTGCCTATAAGAGTATTTTAAAGTCACTCACTTTCATGTTTTAGCATTCTTTTGTTGCTGCCTATGACTATCTTTTTTGCTTGATGTGGGCTCCTCTACATTGGGAGACCAACTTGCGGAACGGTTCAGAGAACATCTCCAGGAAACACGCACCCAACAACCCCACACCCTGTGGCTGACCACTTCAACTCCTCCTCCCACTCCACCAAGGACAGGCAAGTCCTGGGCCTCCTCCACTGCCAAATCCAAGCCACCTGACGCCTGGAGGAAGATTGCCTCATCTTCTTCCTTGGGACCCTCCAACCACATGGCATCAATGTTGATTTCATCACTTTCCTCATTTCCCCTACCCCCACCTTACCCCAGATCCAATCCTCCAACTCGACACTACCGTCTTGAACTGTCCTACCTGTCCATCTTCCTTCCCATCTATCCATTCTAACCTCTGTTCCCGACCTATCAACATCAACCCCCACCTTCATCTACCTATCGCCTTCCAAGCTATCATCCCCACAACCCTATGCCCTCCTATTTATCTCTCCACCCCCTTGGCTCACAGCCTCATTCCTGATGAAGGGCTTTTGTCTGAAACTTCGATTCTCATGCTCCTCGAATGCTACCTGACCTACTGTGCTTTTCCAGCACCACACTTTTTCACTTTATATCTTTTATGCCACTGTCCTGTAATATAGACATTGAAAAGTAACCATTTTATAGCAACTTTAACTGACAACTCGATAAGAAATCCACACAATAATCAATTATTCCGTTCGTGCTGGAGTGCTTTTGCACTGGCTTTGTCATCATGTGCATCTACTCCAGTAGTGTGATGTGCCTGATGGAAGGTTGATGACTTTCAACAGCAGGAAATATCAGATGGTCTTGTAGATATCTTGAGAAGCGTTCAGGCTTGAGGGCACAGTTTGAGACCAGAGCAGCCTGGGGTGCTGTTTGAGAGCTAACAGTGGAGTGGTGAATTGGCAGTGGTGAGAGCACAAGTCCTGAAAGATTTAAGAGATCCTGTGCATAATGGGGTCATTTCCATTGATCCAGGACAGTGCCAAAGTAATCCTCATAATCTGCTAGATGCTACATTGCTGAAGAATATTGACAGCCCATAAATCACTTTGAGCACAGATATCAATGGTTATGCTGGCAGCAAGTTGTGCATACATTGCACTATTCAGGGATTACAATAGTAGCACTCATAGATCTCATGATCTCAGACTGACCTTCTATTGCAGCACTGAGATATTGCATAGTTTATTGTGCTGCAATGAAATCTGAGATATTGACTATCACGTTATCACAGTGATTACACCCAACTGGCCATAGACAAATAGTGACAATCACAGCTGAATATGGACCTGATTTGGATCATGAAGTGAAGGAATGCAAATGAAAGCAAAGAAAGCCATGAAGAAATGGAATGCAATTCCAAGGATGGCCTGTGACTTGGGAGATGGTTGCATGTGGTAATGGTTACCATGCATTTTCTGCCCTTGTCCTCCTAAGTGGTAAAAGTCACAGGTTTGGCAGATGCTGTCGCAGGAGGTCTGGCAAGTTGCTGCAGTGCATTGTGTACATAATGCACACTCCTGCCACTCTGCATCATTGTGAAGAGATGGATTATTTAAGGCAATGGATTGTCTGCCAATCTAGGAGCTGCTTTGTCCTGGAATGTTGTTGTAATTGCATCCATCCAGGTAAGTGGAGATATTCCTGATTTGTGTCTTGTAAATGGTGGGTAGGTATGGGAACTAGGAAGTGAGGTACTCATTGCAGAAATCTTAGATGATTTTATAACCATAATATTGTATGATTGGTTAGTCTAGTTCAATATCTGGTCAACCGTTGATGGTGATGTATTCATCAATGATGTTGGTTCTACTGGAAAGGGGACATTGTTGGATTCTTTCTTGTTGGTTATAATCATTAGTTGGCACGTGAGTTGCAGGCATTACTTGCTACTTATCAACCCTAATCTGAATATTGTCCATGAAGTATGTGGGTGGTCATCAGGAAGTGCAGTAAGAGACAGGAAGTACTGAAATCTTCAGGATGTGCTGTTCTCAAACAGATACTTAGTATTACATGCTGTGAGGACTGACAATACCTTGAAAGAAGTCCAGTCCATGAAAACAACAGCCAAGGAACTTTCAAGATAGAAACCGAAGAAAATGAAACATTGGTATTAGAGGAGATTCTATAGTCAAGGGACAGATAGCCAACTCTACCATGAAATTGTGAATCCTAACTGATGTATTACCTCCCTGGTGCCAGATAAAGGTTATCATGGGGATAGTTCAGAAAATACTGCAACGGCAAGAAAAGAACCATTAATTTTGGTACACTTGGGCACCAATAACATAGAGAGAGCTAACAGTGATGTCTTAAATCAGATTTTCTGGACTTAGGGAGGAAATTCTAAAAAATGGACTTCAAAGATTGTTATTTCCAGATTACGACAAATGTAATTTGCTGGTGACTGCAGGAATAGGAAGGCAGTCAATGTGTGGCTTGAAGCATGGCATGCAAGTGTGCACTTCAGTTTCCTAAGGCACTGGGGCCTGTTTATGGAGCTAATGGCTCTCTTATACTCCATGCGTTGTAGTGTAACTTCTGGCATACCCATGCTTATAGCAGTTATTGTACCTTTGTCAGATTGCCTTCTCTCTATAAGCTGTAAGTTAAGATACTGCAGCAGTGGTATCTAGACCGATATCCACTTCATTTACAACAGGTATGATTAGCAGTGCCTCTGTTTTGAACAAGAATGAAGACATTCAGTTGTATAGAAAGATTGGAGAAATTAGGACTATTCTCCCAGAGAAGAGTTTTAGTGGAGATTTGACAAAATATTCAAAACCCCCCAAGAGGCATCTGAACAGAGTAGGGTGGGAGAAATTGTTCCCATTGATTGAAAGGTCTAACACTAGAGGGTATAGATTTTAAAATAATTGACAAAAGAGGAAATGGTGATATAAAGAAAAACATTTTTATGAAATGAGTGGCTAGAGCCTGGAATCTACTGCATTAGAAAATAGTGGAGGTAGGTCAATCGAGGCATTGAATTTTAATCTACAAAAGAAAAATGTGCAAGAAATTAGAGAGTGGCACTATTTTAACAGTGTGGTCTACATAGCCATGGTAATCTGAATGGTCTCCTTCTTTGCTGCAACAATTCTGTGGTTCCATTGATACGATGGTTGCATGTGGACCTGAGGACTCTCAACTGGTAGTGAAACTGTAATCGTCATCAAACATCCCCACTTCTGACCATATTTGAGGAAAGGTCACTAATGAAACAAATGCAGATGTTAAGACTGAAGACATTATCTGAAAGTGCGGACTGCAGATGCTGGAGATCAGAGTTGAAGAGTGTGGTGCTAGAAAAGCACAGCAGGTCAGGCAGCATCTGAGGAGCAGGAGAGTCAACGTTACAGGTATAAGTTCTTCATCAGGGCTTATGTGACACTATGTGAGGATCTCCTGTTCTCAAGATGATTGGCTGGCAACAACTGTCTTCCTTTGTATTAAATGTTATTCCAACCAGTGAAGCTTTTCACTGTTATGCAAAATTGTTTTGGCTATCATCCCTTGATATCACATTTATTGAAATATTGCCTTGATGTCAATGTTGGTCTCTATCTCTCTTCACCTCTTGGGTGTTCTGCTCCATCTCCATGTTTGGATTATTCCTATAATAAGTCAGAAGTTGAGTTGCGCTGGCAGAATCCAAACTGAGTGTCAGTTAGCAGGTTATTGTTGTTTAAGTGTTGCTTGATAATATTGCTAACAACATCTTTCATCATTTTGTTAACAATCAAGGGTAGACTCAGAGAGTGAATTTTGGCTGAATTGAAATTTTGTCAACATTTAGCATTGGGTTCCACAATAATGGAAATGAGCAGGTCGTGCAAAGTTTTTATTTAAATTTTATCTATTTACTGTTTAAATTTGTTACTTGCAGCAATGTCAAGACAATGAAAAGTTCAAAGTGTTTGCAGTGTCAAGGAGCAAAGTACTAATCAGATTTAGTACAGGTTACATATTCTGTTCCCTACAGAGCCTGTCCTGGCGTGATACATTCATGCACTTGCTATATAACAATCAATGCCCATCCTTATAATGACCTTGTTTGTTTGATAAGTGAAACAATGCTTCAAATATAGAAAGGATGGGCTAATGAATAATTTCTAACCAAAAACTGTGGCATCCAAAATAAGTTACTTTGCTCTTGTTATAGTTCTTTGATTTTGATTGTTGTCACTGGATACCTGTAGTCTTTGTAAAACAAGGATGACTCAGTCTGAAAATGCAGCATTTCCCTCCTTGCCAACGTAAGTTAAATTTAGCAATAGTGGTCAGATTTTAGATAATCTAATTGGTTGAATAAATCTACATTTTCTGAAGTAATGTGAAAGGAATATGAGTCACATTTGCACAATGCTGAGGTTTCCAGAAGTTTCTGATTACATTATGCAACAAATAGATTAATACTTTTTTGCATTCAAGGTAGGTTCTGATGCAGAGAAATTTAGGAAATGTGTTTTACATTAATGGAAATGTTAATGATGGGGGGAAAGTTGCTGAAACAACAGCAATAATAGTTGATACGAATGTATATTTGCACTTAAGGATGTTTTAAAAAAATGCTAAAGAAAATTAGTCCTGTAGAAATGTGTATTGAGATATAAACATGTACAGCAATCTCTGTAAAGATTTGGAGACACCGGTGTTGAACTGGGGTGTACAAAGTTAAAAATCACACAACACCAGGTTATAGTCCAACAGGTTTAATTGGAAGCACACTAGCTTTCGGAGCATCGCTCCTTCATCAGTTGGTAGTGGAAAGTGGTTAATGACAGTTTGTCTGATAGTAGCCCTCTTATTGGTTGTAGAGTGTAAAAAAAATCTGCAAGTGCCAAGAGCAGCAGAGAAAAAGATACATTCAGAGCCTGTCGACAGATAGCATCTACCCCTCCCTCGCTCTCTGTCTGTCTCTCTCTCTCCATCCCTCTCTCTCCCTCCCTCTCTCTCTTCCTCCCTTTCTCTCTATCTGGGTACATCTCTATGACTCTATGAAATAACCAAGAAATGAAACCAAAGAATAACCAAGAAAGAACAAATTCTAAAACAAGAAAAAGACCAAAGCCCACCTGATCAACCAACAAATCAGAATAACTACAATCTGACAAACAACAGTGTGTTACCATTACAAAACTCCAAGAGACTGTAAGGCAACAACGTTCCCACAGCCTTGATGGCTTTCATCTTGGGTATCGACAAAGATAGTGGATGCATTGGTTGTAATTTTCCAAAAATGTTTGGATTTTGGAGAAGTACCAGTGGATTGCAAAACTGCCAACAATGACATCCCTATCCAAAAAGGCAAGATTGAAAAAAAAGTGCATAACTATAGCCTAATTAGCCTAATGTCAACCATTGGAAAAGAATCAATTATTAAAGAAGTAATGGCAGAACATTTGGAAAGTCATAATCATAATCTAATCAAACAGAATAACCATGGTTTCATGGAAGGAAAATTGCATCTGACTAGTTTTTCGAGGAAGTGTCAACCAGAATGGATGGAGGGGAACCAGTAACTGTATTATATTTAGAGTTGCAGAGGCAATTGACAAGGTATCATGAGGAAAGAGCTAATTTTAACTGATCCACATTTTTTGAGGGCTAATGTAAGTGAGCTGGCTTATCTTGGAATGTCTTGATATTTCTGTTGGCATGAGAAAGATTAAGAGATGAGGAGAAATGGTGTGACATTTGGATGTGCTGGACTGAATGAAAATGGTATTTTATTCAACTACAATTTTGACCAGAAATGATACGACAGTTGGGAGGTATAAAGTACTTAATTGAAGCTTTCCTGTGGTAGATGCTGCCTGATCCCTTGCTGACTAAGCCATTGGTTTGACAGGTAGATCCTGATTGGGCTTTACTACTCTCTTAGATCCTGCTGAGTTTCTTTTCCCTGCTGCATACCTGTGTCCCTTTACAGACCAAAGATCCATAGTACATAACAAGCAGTGATGGCATGGTAAATGATAACCTCTACTCTGATCTAAGTTATTCATTCTTTGCTTGAGGTTACTGATAATGTGTTAAATTCAAACCATGGTGGAAGTGTATTTGCAGCAGTCACAATTTCAGTTCATATCCTTTGTGCTTGGGCAGCTCTCCCAATAGTTGTTGTGATCCTCCAAATAAAGTTAAAGTCACCATAGTCCCACTCTCTCATTAAAGAAAGATGGCTGGTAGTGGTTTAATCTAATGGTCACCATGCATCAGCTGAGGGGAAAGGCTGGGAAAGTCAGGCCTTCATGGTGATCCCAGCCAGTTCAGGAATTGAGCCCACACTGTTGGCATCACTTCACATTGCAAGTTATCCATCCAGCCAACTGAGCTAACAGGTGATGCACTAGGCTCTTTCTTATTGTTGCTGCTATCTCTAGGATAACTTGAGACCTATTAAACCCTAGCAAAATATTATTTTGTGCAAGTGTACTTCAGGTTAGTAGATATGGCAAATGTCTTTCATTGCTAATTGGACAATGTATTCTGTACTAATGTTAACTGCATCTACTCTCCAGAGCCGTTAATAGCAAGGTGCCTATCTAGACACGGGTTTCCCATGTCTGACCTCAGAGGTGAACCACAGTGCAGGGAGCACTGCTCCATGGTCACTACATAAATATAATGTTTTACCCAATTGTATGCCTCCTCTATATTGAACCTGGAATAAAAAGATCCAGGTGGATGGGGTGTTTTACATTTCCTGCGGTTGCAGGGGAAGGTGCCGGGGGTGGAGGTTGGGTTGGTGGGGGGTGTGGATCTGACGAGGGAGTCACGAAGGGAGTGGTCCTTTAAAAAGATCCATGTTGGTTTCTTTAATAATCACAAAAGTTTTTTTTTGGTAACATAAAACTTGTTCCATGGAAATGCAAAACTGGTTAACATATTCAGTTTGTAATATTAAAAAATAAATGTCGACAGAAGAATCACCGAAGTCCAATGACACAGAAAGAGATCATTCAGCCCATCAAGCCTGCACTGGCTTTTCAAGCAAACTGTATCTACTTAAGCCAGTCTCCCTACAGTTTTGGATTTTTTTATCCAAATAATTATCCAAAGCCCTTTTGAATGACTTAATTGAACCTGCCTCCACCACACCTATAGACAGTGCATTCCATACCCTAACTAGTAGCTGAGTGAAAAAAATATTTTTCTCATATCACTGTTGCCTTTTTGACAAATTAGTCTAACTTTATGCAATCTCATTTTTGTTCTTTTGCTAGCAGGGACAATTTCTCCCTATCTACTCTGTCCAGATGGCTCATGATCTTGTCCTTTTTGTTCTTTAATACCTGAGCTATCTATGGATTTGTACACTTTAAATGCTTGTACAGAAGTTTTTGGCTTTTGATTGTACACTACTAAATAAGCCAACCCCATTGTACATGATTACCCCAGGTAATGTAGTATAAAAACAGATTCGTCACTGCAGTGGTTCACTTGAAAAGAAAACATTTACCATTAACCAAAATGTCTTTGTTCTTAATGGCAAAAGGACAGGGTTTGAGATGTTCAGATGTCCATTGATCTGATGTTGTGGCTCACAAAACAGACTTTGCTGAACACATCAGTTGTCATTGGGGGACCTTTGCCATCATCATTGTTCAAGAAATATCGACAAACTCTTTCAGAGGCTCCTCATTCTAGAGCAGGAGGATCAGGGATCTGGATATCACAACAGACCAACAATAGGCATTCTCTTCCAGAAACAGGAGATTTGAGCTAGGAAGCTTCATTCTTTCTGCAGACTTCTTACTAAACACTGTAATTGATCACTAAAACAGAAACTGGAACGTAACATTCATATATACAGGCAGATGGTCTCCATGAAACAAATAGTTACTATATAACATGTGACTACAAAGAAATGTCATGTTAACAACAGTTCTAATGTATTTTTATTGAACTTAAAAGCAATCCACCCATCTCTAATCTTTTCGAATTTAGAAGCACAAGAATAATTAAATTATTAACTATGAAGTTTTCATAGCACTTTGTGATTCCACATTGTTGAATTCTATATTTAAAGTGTAAAAATCCATAGATACCTCAGGTGTTAAAGAACAAAAAGGGCAGGATCATATGAGCTAGATAACTTACATAGCTCTTTACTTCTATTTCTACTAGAAATGAGAATTGGGAGAGATCTAAAATATTTGTTAACTTCCTATCAACCAGTTTATCTTAAGACTCAAAGACCGGATAAGTGCGATGTTTTCCCTGTATTCTTGCAGGTTTTGCCGCTATGAAATGTTTTTCTTCATTGCTACATGTTAACTGAAAGAAATAACTGAACAAAATAATTTGCATGCAATTAATTATAAAAACAGTTCCTTCAATGATGTAATATTTTGTGCACAACACAAAAAGACTGTGGCAAAGCTGCACATAATAATGTCATAGAACTGTTGGCGCATCAAACGTTTGCAAGATCTGATATAATATTAGTTTTTCTAGATAATGGTAAAAATATAACTATTATTGAAAGAAAATCAACTTTGAAACATTCGGTGGGTTATTTTGTAAATTGTTGAAGTTTAGAAAAAAGTAAACTGTTCTGTTGAGTTTTAACTAACGTTAGATATACTTAAGCATAAACATTAGACACTAACAAGAGCGAGGGAGAGTTTTGTGTATTTGCATAAGGTTACATAAGCAGGACCCTGCTTTACAGGCCAGAGGGAAAAAAAACTGATGCTGTCAAGCTCCCCATTGTGTGAAAGCATATATCAGCATTGAAATGATACATTAATTGGAACAGACTCACAATAAGTTCTTCTTGTGAATTATCAGAGATCAATTCTGATCTGTTTGTTTCCAGTTAGAGCATTGTCATGTAATAGAGAAGCTGATATTTAGCTCAATAATATAGTGTAAATCGGCTAGGATGTGATAACATCATGGTTTAGAGGACTGTGTAATTTTCTACTTGCCCCTTTATTTCATAAACGGAATGATTGAAAATAAACAATATTTAGAAAAGTTATATAGTTTTAATGGTAATTTAACTAATTTTAAATGATGCCATGAAGAAATGATGACATGAACAATTAACAACCTGCTATTCCATAGACATTTTTCCATATTTATTATGCACAACTCTAATGCTGTCAATTGTTACACTGTCTCTGGAGCTGAATTTATGCTTAGCTCAAAGCCTTTAATGAAGAACCACAGGAATGCCTGCCAGTCAAATGCCATTTCTTCAGATGGGTAGTTTTATCATTTCATGGTTGGACAATGAGATAGCATGTGTTGGAGCAAGATATTGCATGAATGAGGAAAAAAAATTAACCATCTTATTCTTAAGCCCACAGGTGTAAGAAGTCATACAGGAACTATGAGAAAACCAGTGCTTACAGTAACCCAGTCTTCCAAGCAAATGAAAATATGCAATGCTGAATGCCTTGAAAACAGAAGGAAATACAAAACCTGCAGTAGTTTTAAATTACATGCTTGGATATACTGCCTGAACAAAAACCAAACTGCAGAAATTTACCAAAACTCCTTCAACACCTCCATCCAAACCCATAATCTCTCTCATATCAAGAAATGAGAGCAGCTGGTGTGTGCAAATACTGTCACTTGCAAATTCCCCTACAAGTCACACATTATACGAACTTGGAAATGTACCATCATTTCTTCACTGTTGCAGAATCAGAATGCTTGGACTCCCTACCTTGCAGCACTGGGGATATACCTACACTAGATTATGTTGTGCAGGATGGCCACCTACCACCATCCTTCCATGTTCAAGGCACTAATGGGTATGGAGAGAAAGTATGAATATGGTGTGAAAATGAAGCATCAGCTGTAATCATATGCAATAGCACAGCAAGCTCTAAAGGCCAAATGGCCTATTCCTGCAACTTGTTCCTATGTTTCTACAGTTAATTTTCATAGTTACAATCCAGGAGTAATCTACCAGGCATATGGCAGTTCACAGACAAAGTTTCAGAAGGGAAGGCTATTGTGTCACGAGACAGTTTAAAAAAAAACTGAACTTGAAGAAAGCCAGTTATTTTCTCTTATTAGTTGTCTTTAACCAATAACTAAAATACGTTACAGTTAGTGTACCAATCACCCTGTTCTTTTTGTGATGAAGTGAAAAGACATTGAAGAACAGAGAATTCTAGCAAACAAAAGGATCATCACATTGAAACCTGTGGATGAGTGCTATTGAATTGTGGTCCCAAGTTTCACTCTTCCCTCCATTTTAGAGCCAATATATTTTTGTTGGTCAGTATGTGTCTGTAGTGTGTATAGGATTTTAAAACAGGGTTAGAATTTTAACCAGTAGATCCATAATTTGATAGATCATAGCTGTTTACTTGTTTTAGAATTTACTTGTTCAATAAGTAGTAATTCTTTTATAATATAGTCATTTGGTCAATGCCTTCTGTTAACCTGCCTACCAACAAACAGATAAGTCGGTGACTTTTCAAAATTTGATTAAATTGTTAACATTTGATGTGTTATGGACTAGGCAGACAACTCAAAACATTCTTAAGCAGGCAGCCCAGACCATAACTTTGCAATTTGGTTTGGTAAGTGTAGAGTGAAAATTACCCAGAATAAGTTAGCTAGATTGATTAACAAGTTTTAAAACAGACAAAAATTTATTCACAAAATTACGGAAGGAAACACAAAGAACAGAATATAGAATACCCACAGAACTTAGTCTATCCAAACTGGATTTAATTATGCTGTTCCGAAAAATACGTGCAACAATCTCAAGAAATAAACACCCTACACACAGCAAAACTGAAACAAAGGCTACAGGTCGAAGTTAGACGGGCAGAAGGAGAGAGAGTCTAGCAGCCTGTTTCCACACAGCCCACTGCTGAACTGACGCAAACAAGACTTCAGCTTTCAGGAGTGAGCACTCCACTTTCATTATACCGGTTACTTCTAAAACAAGAACGCAATGGCCTAAAGTCTCATCTGTTTACGTATAAACAAAAAGACCTCCCAAAACCCTTTTCATCTTTGTACCAGCCCAGACGATTTGGAGTCCGGACTGTTTTATGATCCCTCTGGGGAACAGCTTTTAGAAAAAGGTTCAGCTTTGTGACAGTAGTGACACTGGTGTAGTGGTGCTTAACAGTCAGCAACATTTCCAAATGGGTCATGACCTTGTTTCATATTAGCTGTAGCAGAGAATTCCAAAGATTTAGAACCCTTTGAAAGAAGTAATTTCGTCTTGTTTCACTGTTAATTGATTGATCCCTTATACTGAATCTGTGACCCCGTACTTTGTTTTCACTGGGCAAGGACTCATCATCACACCCTATCAGGTGTCCCACAGAATCTCGAATGTTTAAACATTTCTCACTTTTCATTTTTCTAATCTCCAGAGAAAATAGACCCAATTTACTTAACTTTCATCAAATGACAGCTCCATCATCCTATGGATCAATTTGATGCAAGTGTATCCTTCCTTAAATGTGCAGACCAAATCTGCACACAGTATTCCAGATGTAATCTCATTAAAGCGCTACACAATTATTGCAAGACTTCTTTATTCCTGTACTCCAATCCTCTTGCCATAAGGACCAACATGGCATCTGCCTTCCTAATAATTGCTGTTGCTGAATGCTTATTTTTGCATTCCTTATATGACTGCACCCATGTTACTTTGAATGTTAGCACTGACAAGCTTTGCAGTTTATAAGACATCTGCTTTTTTTTCTTATGAACTAAAAATGTCACATTTCCCTGCATTATGTGTCTTTGCCATTTTGTTTTCTATTTACTATATCTGCCAAATTTCTTCACAATATTTGTGTCCTCCCCAAAGCTTACTTTTCCACTAAGCTTTGTATCATCAGCAAACTTAAATGCACTATTTTTGTCTCTTTATCAGTTATTAATGTAGAATGTAAACAGCTAAAACTGCATTACTAGTTTTTATGACAATCCACAAGTCATTACCTACAATGCTTACATACATCCTCTTCTCTCTATCCATTAACTAAAGTCTTTTTCCATACTAAGGGTATTACTCATATTACTCCTAACTCAGAACCCTTATTACCTATTTTCTTTTTGTGTAGTTGCTTATTAAATTATTTTTGAAGTTTAGATATCTGTAACAATTAGGTTCCCATACTAGTTGCATCTTAAAATACTCCAACAGACGTATCAAATGGGATTTTCCTTTTGTAAAACTACATTGCCTTGCTGTAATCATATTATACTTTTCTAAGTGCATTGCTAAGGGCTCCTTAATAGATTCTAGCATTCTCCAAGCAGATATACAATGGGTTTTTAAAGATGATATCCCACCAGTGATGCCGGACAATCCCATGAGTTGTTCTGGGTCAATGTGTGGCTGGATGGGGGCAGAAATTAGATGTGATACAGGGCAGGAACAACAATTAACATGACAAATTTAACAAGGTTTGGCAGGTAAACACATTTGGCCTCACAGCGAGAGTAACTGTATCCAATATCCACCACTTGCACTTAGTCAAAGACCATAAAACCTCATCCCTTTATTTTCCCCCAGGTAATAGCGCCATGACAGAAAATCTTCTAATTTTTCTTATTGCTTGCATCAATTCAGAAAATATCTTAAAATATTGATAACTGCTGAAACTGACATTGTGGCCATGATCAGCTCAAACTTTTGTCCTTGGGTCAGTTATTTTTTAGTGCAGCTACTAACAAGCGTGGAATGCTGATAATGTATGTATAAATCCCCAGTACATTCATCACATGTTAATCTATATTTCCAGGACTCCAACATGCTCTGCTTTGATGAAAGAGCCTCAGGGATGCTAACAATTGTCAAATGTTTTTCCCCAAAAACTCAGCTGTCTTACTAGAGATCTCTTCGCAAGGTATGAATTTTGTAAATATGTGCTGTAGTCTTTTTAATCACATCAGTGTCAGGAAAATATCTGGTATCAGTGCAGCAGCTTCAACTTATATTTGAGATATGATGTTCACACAGAAGAGAGTATCTTTAATATAGCTTGCTGTTATAAAATCTCCTTGCTTGAGGCCTCAGTGACCTAATGGATCAGAATATTTCTTTAGCTCCTGGAACCAGTTCAATCTAGTTCTTGGGAAAAGGAGTAAAGATCTTCCAACACTACTACTATAGGTTCAAAATAAAATTGATACCAAGTATTCAAGTTCTCAGTGGACATGAGCACTTACCGTAAAATTCTATATTATTACTCAGTACTGAGTTCCAAAGAGTACCATTATGTGAAACTGGGATAGTCTGTTAGTGCAATAATGTATATCATTCAGATAATGTAGAAAAGTGGGAAGTCAAAGAAATCAATGTAAGTTACACCAGTGAGAAGGTTTTAATAATGACAAAATACAACAATAAAGTAAAATAGATTACTGGCTTAAAGGTGGAACAGGAAATATTAATGCATTCAAGAAATAACTATTCATCTCCTCCTTGTCAATAAATGGAAGTGCACAAGAGCACATGAAATAGGAACAGGAGTAAATCATATGGGGCCTCCTTGAGACTATTTCATTATTCAGTATGATCACGCCTGTTCTTCTGCATTAATTCAACTCCCCCATCAGCTCTCAATATGCTTTTATTCTTTGAATGACCAAAAATGTACCTATCTCTCAACGTGAAACATATTCAAAAATGGAATGCCCACACTTCTCTTGGGGGTGGGGAGGGGGAGAAATTCAAAGATTCACAACAAATTGCTATTTCTCATCTCAATCTTAAAGTTTCGGCCACTAATCCTCAGTCTGGGCCCCTCATGTTCTAGTTTGCTCAGTCAGGATTGATAAGCTTTCAATGTCTACTCTGTCAAGCCCATTCATAACATTATAATTTTCAAATGATGGCCTCTTATTTTCTAAACTACAGAGAATATATTCCCAATGTAGTCACCCTCTCATCATATAATAACCAATTTTGTGAGCATTCACTGTTTCGTCTCCAATACAAATAAGTCTTTCCGAAATATTGTGATTTATTTGTATAATATTTAATGGTGTTAGCTGTAGGCTTGGATTTATGGTTTTGAGATAGTAACTGGTGTTTTTTCTCTCTGAAGTTAATAATGAACTTGCAATTAGTTCTGCAACTATGGCAATTTCTCTTTTTAGGGAAAAAAAAACATTTTGGAAGCCTGGCTGTGGAGTGAGTAGCTTTTATACAATATTGTACTTCTGTTTAGTAAGGAATGTTTACAACCCAGCTAGTAAATAATAAAGTCTCCAAAGTTTAACAGAGTTGTGGATTTTTTTTAAGATTGAGGGAAACACTCATAACTGATTTGGAGATGCTGGTGTTGGACTGGGGTGTACAAAATTAAAAATCACACAACAGCAGGTTATAGTCCAACAGGTTTAATTGGAAGCACGCTAGCTTTCGGAGCGTTACTCCTTCATTAGGTGGTAGTGGAGGGCTCAATCCTAACACACAGAATTTATAGCAAAAATTTACAGTGTGATGTAACTGAAATTATACATTGAAAAATTGATTGTCTGTTAAGCCTTTCATCTGTTAGCATACCGTGATAGTTTCATTTCTTTCATGTGTAAATTACAAAACCTTTTTTAAAAGGTTGCATTCTCAGGTTAGCTGTTAACAATGGTGATATCTAGACAATATGTTGAAGGTGTTAGCCCCCCGTGTTCTCTGTCCATACCCTGATGTTTAGATTGATTCTAATCTAAAAAGTGAGATAACGGAGTTCTACATGAATGCATGCAGTTTTTGAGCAAGGTACAATGTAACCCTACAAGTACAAATTCACCCCACAAAATATATGTGTGCATGTGCATCTTTGTCTGTCTGTGTCTGTCTGTCTGTCTGGGTTGGGGGTTGTGAGTGTGAGAAAGTGTATGTGTGTGTGTAGTGAGTGCAGAGTGTCTTAAGTCTGTCAGGGGGATGCATGTGTGAGCGTGGGAATGTGTGTGTCTGTAAGGGTGTGTTTGGGTGTCTGTGTGCGCGTCTGTGTATATGTGTGTCCATGTGTATGTGTGCATAGCAGTGCCTGTGTGTGTGTGTAGGAGTATCTATATGTGTGTAGTGCAATGGTGGTCACCTGTAATGAGACATGAGCCCAATATCCCAGTTGAGGCCCTCCCTATGTATACCAAACTTAGCTATCAGCCTCTGCTCGGCCACTTATCTCTGCTGCCTGTCCCGAAGTCCGCCTTGGAGGATGGTCACCTGACGGTCCGAGGTCGAATGTCCTGGACCACTGATGTGTTCCCCAAATGGGAGGGAACCCTCCTGTCTATTGATTGTTGCGCGGTGCCCATTCATCCGTTGTCGTAGCCTTTGCTCGGTTTCTCCAATGTACCATGCTTCTGGGAATCTTTGCCCGCAACGTATAAGATAGACAACGTTGGCTGAGTCACATGAGTGCCTGCCATTTACAAGGTGGGAGGTGACCCCACGCGTAATGATGGTATCTATATCCACACTCTGACACGTCTTGCAGCGCCTACTGTGACACGGTTGTATGGAGTTGTCCTGAGAGGTGGGCAGCCTGCCGCGAACAATGATCTGTTTGAGGTTTGGCGGTTGTTTAAAGGCAAATAGTGGAGGTGTGGGGAAGGTTTTGGTGAGATGCTCATCCACATTGATAATGTGTTGCAGGTCACGAAGAACATGGCGTAATTTTTCAGCTCCTGGGAAAAACTGAACAACGAAGGGTACCCTGTCACTTGCAGCACGCGTCTGTCTCCTGAAGAGGTCATTACAGTTCCTTGCTGTGGCACGTCGGAACTGGTGGTCGATGACTTGGGCATTGTACCCCGTTCTTGTGAGGACATCCCTGAGTACTTCCAGGTGTCTGTCACGTTCCTCCTCATCTGAGCAGATCCGGTGTATGCGTAGGGCTTGTCCATAGGGAATGGCTGTTGTAAAATTTTTTGGGTGGAAGCTGGAGAAGTGTGGCATTGTGAGGTTGTCTGTGGGTTTGCGGTAGAGTGTGGTGCTGAGGTGTCCATCCTTGATGGAGACGCATGTGTCCAAGAATGAGACAGATGGTCGAGAGTAGTCCATGGTGAGTTTGATGGTGGGATGAAACTTGTTGATATCACTGTGTAGTTTTGTCAGTGACTCCTCGCCATGGGTCCAGAGGAAGAAAATGTCGTCAATGTACCTGGTGTACAATGTTGGTTGGAGATCCTGCATTGAGAAAAAGTCTTGTTCGAACCTGTACATAAAAATGTTGGCATATTGGGGTGCAAATTTGTTCCCCATAGCTGGTCCATGTGTCTGGATGAAGAACTGGTTGTTAAAGGTGAAGACGCTGTGATTGAGGATAAAGCGGGTGAGTTGTAGGATGGCGTTTGGAGATGGGCAGTTGTTGGTGTTGAGTACTGAGGCTGTTGCAGCGATGCTGTCATTGTGGGGGATGCTGGTGTAGAATGCTGAGACATCCATTGTGACGAGGAATGTTCCAGGTTTGACTTGTCCGTGGGTGCTGAGTTTCTCTAAGAAATCCGTAGTGTCGCCTCAGAAGCTGGAGATCCCCTATACAGTGGGTTTCAAGATGCCTTCGACATAGCCGGAGAGATTCTCACATAGGGTCCCATTGCCCGACACAATGGGATGTCCTGATGTATTGGCTTTGTGTACCTTTGGAAGGTTGTAGAAGTCACCTACACGAGAAGTACGTGGGATGAGGGCACGTAGGGAACTCTGAAGGACTGGATCCAAAGTTCTGATCAATGCATTTAATTCTCGGGTATATTCTTTGGTTGGATCAGCTGGTAGTTGCTTGTAGTGTTCCTGGTTGTTCAGTTGTCGGTACATTTCCTTGCAGTAATCTGTTCTATTCTGAATGACAATGGCTCTTCCTTTATCTGCTGGTTTGATGACAATGTTGTGATTGACTTTGAGAGCATGGTTGGCATTGCATTGTTATCGAGTGATGTTTTGCTCTACCTTGTGGGTACGGCTGATGAATCTGGCATTTACATATTTCCTGACGGTTTGAGCATACATGTCAAGCCCAGGGCAGCGGCCCTCTGGTGGGGTCCAAGTTGACACCTTCTTTGGTCGCTCCTCTACAGATCCCTGTGATGACTGTTCCAGTTCATCAGTGGGCTCATTGGGATCACTGCTGGCACCTTGAAAGAATTCCCGGAGTCTCATTCGTCTGATGAACCCCTCAGTGTCTGCTGCCAAAATCAATGGGTCCATTTTGAAGGTGGGGCAGAGGTTGAGACCCCTACTCAGGACTTCAACCTTTTTCAGTCGAAGGGTGTGGTCCGATAAGTTGATAATAGACTTCCCCGCAGTGATAACGTTGTCTATTGTGGTTCCAGGGTGGGCTTTGCTATTACTGGTGAGAATGCCAAGTGTCTCCAGTTTTTTGTTCTTGGCAGGCATGTATGTGGTGTAGTTTTGTCGCCTTGTCTGTCACCTTGTTTTGTCGCCTTGTCCCACACTCACACATGCACCCCTAAACAGACTTAAGACACTCTGCACTCACTACACACACACACACACACACACACACACACACACACACACACACACACACACACACACACACACACACACACACTTTCTCAAACTCACAACCCCCAACCCAGACAGATAGACACACACAAACAAAAATCCACATGCACACATATATTTTGTGGGTGAATTTGTACTTGCAGAGTTACGTTGTACTTTGCTCAAAAACTGCATGCATTCATGTAGAACTCTGAGCTCAAAAACTGCATGCATTCATGTAACACTCTGTTATCTCACTTTTTAGATTAGAATCAATCTAAACATCATGGCATAGACAGAGAACACAGGGGACCAACACCTTCAACATATTGTCTAGCTATCACCATTGTTAACAGCTAACCTGAGAATGCAACTTTTTTAAAAAAAGGTTTTTTGATTTACACATGAAAGAAGTGAAACTATCACGGTATTGTCACAGATGAAAGGCTTAACAAACAATCAATTTTTCAATGTATAATTTCAGTTACATCACACTGTAAATTTTTGCTATAAATTCTGTGTTAGGATTGAGCCCTCCACAATCACCTGATGAAGGAGCATCGCTCCAAAAGCTAGTGTGCTTCCAATTAAACCTATTGATTATAACCTGGTGTTGTGTGATTTTTAAGTCATAACTGAGGAAAGGAAACTTTTGGTTTAGTTTTTAATGTTGTGCAGTATTAGTTCTGTGAAGACCATGGGACTGAATGGCTTTATAATTCAGTGCTTCTGAGAAAGGAAACTATATAGTGAATTAGGTTTTGAGAGTGAAGAGTTAGTGTTAGTTCCATACCAAACCAAACTCAGAAATGGTTATTCGAGCTGTGTACAGAAGCTTGAGGGTTGTGTGGAGGTGTGTGTGTGTGCATGTGTGTTGGTTGATAACTAGACAATAGACAATAAGTGCAGGAGTAGGCCATTTTGCCCTTTGAGCCTGCACCACCATTCATTATGATCATGGCTGATCATCCTCAATCAGTATCCTGTTCCTGCCTTATCTCCATAACCCTTGATTCCACTATCCTTGAGAGCTCTATCCAACTCTTTCTTAAATGAATCCAGAGACTGGGCCTCCACTGCCCTCTATGGCAGAGCATTCCACACAGCCACCACTCTCTGGGTGAAGAAGTTTCTCCTCATCTCTGTCCTACCCCTTATTTTTAAGCTGTGTCCTCTGGTTCGGCACTCACCCATCAGCGGAAACATGTTTCCTGCCTCCAGAGTGTCCAGTCCTTTAATAATCATATACATCTCAATTAGATCCCCTCTCAGTCTTCTAACCTCAAGGGTATACAAGCCCAGTTGCTCCAATCTTTCAACACAAAATAGTCCTGCCATTCCAGGAATTGACCTGCACTCCCTCAATGGCCAGAATGTCTTTCCTCAAATTTGGAGACCAGAACTGCACACAATATTCCAGGTGCGGTCTCACCAGGGCCCTGTACAGCTGCAGAAGAACCTCTTTGCTTCTTTACAATCCCTCTTGTTATGAAGGCCAGCATGCTATTAGCTTTCTTCACTACCTGCTGTATCTGCATGCTTACTTTCATTAACTGGTGTACAAGAACACGCAGATCTCTTTGTACTTCCCCTTTACCTAAATTGATTCCATTTAGGTAGTAATCTGCCTTCCTGTTCTTGCCAGCAAAGTGGATAACCACACATTCATCCACATTAAACTGCATCTGCCATGCATCTGACCACGCACCTAAACTGTCCAGGTCACCCTGTAATCTTCTAACATCCTCCTCACATTTCACCCTGCCACCCAGCTTTGTATCATCAGCAAATTTGCTAATGTTACTATTAATGCCATCTTCTATATCATTAATATATATTGTAAAAAGCTGTGGTCCCAGTACTGATCCCTGCAGTACCCCACTGGTCACTGCCTGCCATTCCAAAAGGGAGCCATTTATCACTTCTCTTTGTTTCCTGTCAGCCAATCAATTTTCAATCCATGTCAGTATTTTGCCCCCAATACCATGCGTCCTAATTTTGCTCACTAACCTCCTATGTGGGACTTTATCAAAGGCTTTCTGAAAGTCCAGGTATACTACATCTACTGGATCTCCCTTGTCCATCTTCAGAGTTACATCCTCAAAAAATTCCAGAAAATTAGTTAAGCATGATTTCCCCTTCATAAATCCATCTGACCTATCCTGTTACTGCTATCCAGATGTGTTGTAATTTCATCCTTTACAATTGACTCCAGCATCTTTCCAACCACTGAGGTCAGACTAACTGGTCTATAATTTCCTGTTTTCTCTCTCCCAGCTTTCTTAGAAAGTGATACAACATTAGCCACTCTCCAATCCGCAGGAACTGAGCCTGAATCTATCGAACTCTGGAAAATAATCACCAACGCATACACAATTTCTGGAGCCACCTCCTTCAGTACCCTAGGATGTAGACCATCAGACCCCGGGGACTTATCAGGCTTCAGACCTAACAGTATCTCCAATATCAATTCCTGGCAAATATAAATGCTCTTCAGTTCAGGTCCTTCAGTCACTGTTACCTCTGGGAGATTGCTTGTGTCTTCCGCAGTGAACACAGATCTGATGTACCAATTCAACTCTTCTGCCATTTCTTTGTTCCCTGTAATATATTCACCTGTTTCTGTCTTCAAGGGCCCAATTTTAGTCTTAACCATTTTTTTTCCCTAAAAAAGCATTTACTATCCTCCTTTACATTTTTGACCAGTTTACCTTCGTACCTCATTTTTTCTCTGCGTATTTTCTTCTTAGTAATCCTCTGTTGTTCTTTAAAAGCTTCCCAGTCCTCCGTTTTCCCACTCATCTTTGCTATGTTATACTTTTTTTCTTTTGGCTTTATATGTTTCTTAACTTCCCTCGTCAGCCACGGCCACTCCTGCCTCCTCATAGGATCTTTCTTCCTTTTTGGAATGAACTGATCCTGCATCTTCTGCATTACACCCAGAAATATCTGCCATTGTTCCTCCCCTGTCATTCCTGCTAAGGTATTGCACCATTGAACTTTGACCAGCTCCTCCCTCATAGCTCCATAGTTCCCTGTATTCAACTCCAGGAATAAGCTATCTGCAGTTTCAGTCTTAAAGTATAAGTCACAAGAGACTTAAACATTCAAAGATGCTAGATACAAGGATTTCAATGTGAGTTTTATTGAATATTGTACCTGGAGTGGTGTTTTCGGTACTGTACAAAAACTGTTTGTTTCTTTTAAATATGTAAAGAAGTACTTCGGGTTTAATGGGATTAAACTTTTACTGAGTGTTTAAAATTTCAGTTTGTGTTATAGTAGTTTGTATTTTAAGTAGATAGATTGGATTATTCTATTTAATGCATACATCTTTTATAATTACATCTATTTTGTTCTTAATGAAAGTTCCGCAGCATTTCATATTGATGAGCAAGAGACTACTTTGTAAAAAGCAAGACAAATACTTTATGATCTATCAAGCCAGGTCCCTGACAGCAGTCCGACTTATCTGTTAGGATTATGATAACGTGGAGACCAAAACTGTAAACAGTATTCCAGATGCCACCTCACCAAAACCTTATGTAAGTGTCACAAGAATTGCTTGTTCTTGTAATCTAGTTCCTTGCAAAAGGCCAACATGCTATTTGTGTTCCTATTGGCTTGCTGTTCCTGCATGTTAACTTTTTGAGATCCTAGTGTCAGTACATTGAAGTCCACTTGAACATCAACTCCTCACCCTCACACTTTACACCACAGCCTCAGGCATACTGAGTTAACATGCCAGGTCTAGCAGATCACATTATTCCACCCCTATTCAAGCAAGGTGCAGATAATTTTTAATGACACCCCTTCCCCAATTACTCCTTTCCCTTACCTGCTCGATTGTCTTTCCCCGCGTTTATGGATATTTTCCAATTAACATGTTCAAAGATGTTATAACATATTGCTGGAGCAGGAGGGATGAATCTAGTCCTCCTGGTTCAGAGGTAATGACATTACTACTGCACAAGAAGGGCCCTAGATCTGCTTTTACACATTAGTTTGACACCACCCCTTCAAAATTGTTACTCCTTTCTTTATTTCAACATGCTGTCTCCAAACCCCACATTTGAGATCCTACCTCCCTCTTGCAGTAAATGGTCCCCATTATTAATACATTCCTCCCATTCCACCCCTAGCTCTCCCACCCAACCCACCCTCTAATTAATTTTAGTAGATGGGCCTCAGGATTGACCTTGAATAACTTCCTTACTTCCTTGATTGACCTGGGCGCACAGCCCACACTGAGGACTGACTAGACCCCTGACAGATATTAGCGCAGCTCCCTGACTGACTTAGCGTGACTGCCCAGACTGGTTGCATTGAATGAGTGGCAGAGAAAGTGTTCAAACCGATTAGTAAAAAGATCAGAGTGGGCATTTGGAAAGGTTCAGGGCAATAAGGAAGAATCAGCATGGTTTGTGAAAGGGAATTACTTTTATGTAATTAATTAGATTTCTTTGAAGAGTAACATGTGCTGTGGATAAATTGAAGCCCGTAAACATACTGCGCTTTACAGTAGGCTTTCAATAGGGGGCCACATCGAGGTTATTGCAGAACGTAAAAGCACATTGTGTAGGGGGGAACATGTTATCAGGGATAAAAGATTGCTGGCAAAAAACAGAGAGTATGCATAAATGTGTCAATGTTTAAGTGGGAGGATGTGATGAGTGAAGTCTCATAGGGAGCTGGGCTGGGCACTCAGACTTTTAAATTTACAACAATGACTTAGATGAGTTGACTGAAGGGCCCTCTCATAATGCAATGGCAGTGTCCCTACCCTTTAGACTCAGGGACCTGAATTCAAGTCCCACCTATTCTAGAGATGTGTAATAATATCTCTGAACAGGTTGGTTAGAAAAATAGGTTAATTTGAAACAAAATGAGATGAGGGCACTGAAGGCATGGTAGTTATATTTGTAGATGGGTAGAAAAGCATGTCATGAAGAAGACATAACGAGTTTGTGGGTGGATGTGGAGTGAGAGAGCAATATCTGGCAGATGGAGTATAATGTGGGAACAAGGGAAGTTGGTCACTTTGGCAGGAAGAATGAAAAAAAATACTTAAATGATGAATGACTGCAGAATTTTGATGTGCAGAAAGATCGAGGCATTCTAATGCAAGGGTGACAAAATGTAATAAAGAAAGCTCATGGCAGGTCATTCTTTATTAAAAGAGGAAAATAATGTAAAAGTAGGGATATTATGCTTCAGTTATAAAGGGTATTGGTGAGGCCACATATTGCATACTGTGTGCGATTTTGTTTCCTCATCATAAGGAAGGATATAAATGCATTAGAGGCTGTACAGAGGATATTTATAACATTGATATCTGGAAGAGTATTGTCTTTTGAAGAAAGATTTGTTTCCATTAATGTTTAGTAGAGTGAAGGGTAACTGAAATATATAAGACCCTGAAGTGTACACCAGTCTGATAAGGTTGACATAGAAAAGTTCTTCTGTTTTGTGGATGAGTCCAGAACAGGGGTATTAGTTTTATTATAAGGACTCAGTTGTGTGGGAATTTTTTGTATCAGAAAGTGTGGAAGTGGGATCAATGAATATTTTTAAAGTGGAGATGGAGAGATTCTCGTTGGGCAAGGGTATCAAGGTTATCCAGATGATGTCAACATGTAATTGCAACATCAGCTATGATCTTACAGAATGATGAAGTAGACTCTCAGACCCGACTGGTCTACTTTCCTTCTTTTTTGCTTATCTATTTGCTTCTATGCAATAATGAAATATAAGTTTATAAGTAGAATAAAAAAAAAGCTGATGTAAGTGATTAAAGGGTGGATTCTGTAATCTAGGGAATTATTTATTTTTGAACCATATTAGCCACTTTGATGTACTTTTTATTTTATATTAATGAATGTAAACTTCTCCTTGTGGAGTCTTGTTTGTAGAATGGTGATTGAATAGAACAATAAAGGGGAAATGGTGCCCAGACTGAAGAGCTGCATTTTAGGTTTGAGAATAGAAAGCCAGAATGAGGAATTTAGTGAAAATGTAGACTTGCTGAGATCACCAACTTCACAAATTGATTTAAACCTGTGATATCATGGGGAATAAAAGTGAGGGATAAAAGAGAGGGATGCCCTTGAGTGCTCATTAACAGCATAAAAATGCCTCCTCTACTCCAGTGTTGGAGTTTGATATAAGTGCGAGAAATAAATTCTGAGGCAACTGTCTATAGCTGTTCAAGTGCAACCTTGAGATGAAGCCCAGAGAGATTGAACAGTACATTGATAATAATTCAAAAATAATTAAATGGCCACTTACAGGTGTAACCTTAAAAATAAAAGTAAAATGGATGCTGGAGATCTAAAATTAGAAAAGAAACTGCTGGTGAAATTGAGCAGGTCTGGCAGACAAAAACATACATAATGCTTCAAGCCCAATAAATCTCTACTTTGGAACTGCGTGGGTTATTGTGTTTTTTTGGCAGTCATCGGAGGAAAGAGACAGAAGGAAGCCCTTTCTGCAACAAGCTGATGCTGTAGTAGGTACAGTGATTTGGTTAGCCACCCTAATTGTGTTCAGAGGTCTGATTGACCATCTGAGACAGCTCTAGCCTGCAGGACTTCTAACCACCAATGTCATTACAAATGGTTTAGCAAAGTACACTATGAGTAGTGGAGCAGTATCCAAGTTGTAAGTCACTTATAGCTCAGCCATTACTTTTAGACCAGAAAAGATAGTGTAGTTGCAGGCAAAAGGCAGATGTGTGCCACTTGGGTCAGGTTGGATGCAAAGTGGGTATAACTGGAGAATGTCAGGCAACTCGGGAGATATATTGGCAGAAATGTGGGGCTAGGATAGCAAGTGGGTTTTGGAATGGTGCCAGGTGGATCACGGTACAACATATCAGATGCATAAAGGGTATGGTGCCAGGTGGATAAAATGTTAAGCTGGGAGGTAGACAGCCAGGTAGTTGGAGGGTGCAGTTGTGGGTGGAGGAGGGGTATAGTTCCCATGTGGGCTGGGAATTTGAATACCAGGAAGTTGAGAAATGGACTGCTAGGTTGGTGAGGGAATTTGGTCCCAAGTCAGTGGTTGGTAGAGATGACAGGCAGGTGGCAAGAGTAGTAAGGCATGTAAGTGGGTAAAAGCTTAGTTATCTTATAGGTCAGGCTGAAAGCGGAAGATGCTTTGGGGGTGGGTCAGGTGACAGGAATTAGTGAGACAGTCTGGTCATGGTGGGGATTGGAGCTCCAGATCCATAAGGGGCTTAAAGCAATTGAGGTTCAGACCTGATGAGGGGGGGTTGGGTTGAATGTTCGTGTGAGTCAGTGCAGAATGGCTGAGACTTGTGGGTTGAGGGTTGCCAGATGTCCATAGGGCACCAAAAGGAAGTTGGATGGTGAGAGAAGAATGGTTGAAAATGTGTTGCTGGTTAAAGCACAGCAGGTTAGGCAGCATCTCAGGAATAGGGAATTCGACGTTTCGAGCATAAGCCCCAAGAATGGTGTCAAGTTAATGACCAATGGAGTGGGTGTGGTGGTTTGGGAAAACATTGTGAACTCAGTCAGGGGAGATGTCTGATTTAATTGAGTCGGGGAGATCAGATGTTCTTCGGAGTCTGGTGGTTTGGAGGGCAGTTAAGTGTTAGATTGATGAGAGTGTTTTAGGTGTCACTGAGTTTGTCGGATGCTGGGGGATGTTGGGCTGAGTCATGTTTTGGGTTGATTTGATCTGATCTGGGTTTGACTATCTAGAGTCTGTGCATTTTGAGATTGAGGATACTCAACAGGTGGAGGATGGGGATCAGTGGTTACTGAGTAAGGAAAATTTTTAATAGCTAGCCAGGAGTCAGAGCAAGTTTTAATTTCCTAACTTTTCCTGGTTTATTATTACGCTAAACATGAGCTAGAATCCTTTGAATTCTTCAGGGAGAGTTCCAGTCTTGTCCATTGAAGTTTCAACATTCTAGGCAATTACCGTCCCATCAGTGTATTGGCAATTCCACATACTCCTAACATATAAATCTGCTCTACCTTTCAGCAGGTGCTATTTTCCTACAGGATGATTTGGGTTCAAATGTAATACGGATTGTTGCATTGTCAATTGTGACACTTCATTTTATCACATCAGTATTCTGATACATATAGTTTGCAAATAATGATCATCAAGGATCTATCTGTGTCCTATAATAGCATATGAGTAGATAGAAAAGTAATTCTATCACTGACCATGGAAGTGGTTGTTTTCTTTCAACTGGCGAGTGGATAACTTTTTGTGGAGAACATAATTTGTGTCACTTTAGTCAAATGTGAAGTGCACCATTTACTTTCTAAGTAAGTAATTTACATTGCACAACCAAAACTGAAATATTTTATCTCTGGCCCTTTGGGTTTTCCTTCAATGACTTTGACCACTGCATCATAATTAAATGATTATTGCATGCTGCTCATTAGATGTGATTTATCTTAGAATAGAAATGTTTACAATAAACATTTTGCTGTAAGCCTGTTGAAAGTACATGTAAACTAAGATGTAAATACTCAGCAAGGCAACTATATCATTGTGCCAAAGAAATGTATCATCAAACTATCCCTGAAATACTCTTGTACAAAACCGATAATAGCCACACCTTACAAATATATGTGGTCGTGAAGAGTTGAATGTGTGTTATAAAGATTGAAAAGTCTTTCAATACTATAGAACTAGTGGTGACTCTCTTTATATAATGAAGCTATTAATTTGAAACTGACATTTCAATTATTGAGAAATTATCTTTCGTCTAAATTTGCAAAATATATGTATTAGAACATTTGTCTCATATGTGTAGTGCAACAGTGTTCGATAATGGAAGACACAATGAATGCAAAACAGTGATAAAACACATGCATACTTTGAGAGAGGAGTATAATACAACAAGACAAAACTTTGGGTTTGGGTTTATTTGCATCTCAATTGTCTTCCATCTTTAAAAAGTAACATCTGTTACATCTTTGCATCAGTTAATGAGATGGCATGACTTTCCAAAAGCCTTTCATCTTAGTTGTCATTTAAAATGACTGTTAAATCTCCACATTGAACCTTATGGCTCTTGTGCCTCATTATAGTACAAGAGACAGCAAAGTAATTACAATGTCTTATGAAAGAAAGACGACAACCACTGAGTCGTGGCTGAAATTTATGCTAGTCTTTTTCCTTTGATTTCTATAAAACACAAACTATAAGTATTTGCGCCCTAACCTAATTTTATGAGCACCTCAAGGGGAAACAATGCTTTATCTCTTCATATGCCGTTTTCCAATGTTTCATCTCTCACATGCTGTAATGTTAGGATTAACTACGTTACTGCAATATTAATAAAGTATGCACGTTTGAGTGAAAACTTAGCTAATTACTCCTGCTGTGCCTGTCTTTTGCTCTTTTTTTGCTACTGGTTCTTCTTTTCAATTCAAATTTTTTTTATTTTCTATTACCTGAACAACATATCAATGACATTACCTTCAATGTTTATGATCAACAAAATCGCATTTCATCTTCCAAATTATTGTCATTTGTCTTTATTGCTTTGTCCAATGGCTCATGAAAGCATATGATCTTGAGAAGGTATAATCGTGATCTTGGCTATCAAACTTAACCCATGACAGGAGAAATGAAAACATAACTTAAAAAAAAAATAGGTGCAGGGTTCCTTGAATCTGCTTTGTCATTCAACACAATCAGACTTGATCTTCTGCCTCAACTCCACAATCCTACCCTCTCTGATTCTGAGGTCAAAAATCTGGAATATCAGATTTAGGAGCAGGTTAGGCCACTTGAGCTTGCTTCACTACTCTATAAGGCCATGTTGTTTCTGGTTGTGGTCTCCTGTTTGCCTTGTCTATCAAAAACCTATCTAACTCAGCCTTTAATAAGGTTGAAGACCAAACCTCTGCTACCTTCTGGGGATGACAATTCCACATGCTAACAACCTCTGATGGAGAAAAAAAAGTTCATCGCTGTCTTAAAGGGAGTTTTCTAATTCTTAAAATATGCCCCTTTTGTTTTAGTTGTCCACACAAGGGGAACTACACTCCGGGTATCTCATTTATTCTGTCACCTCAGAAATTTGAATGCTTCAATAAGACCATTTCTTAATCTTTCAAACTCCGGTGGATACAGGCCTAATGTGTTCAATCTTACTTCATAGGAAAAGCCCTCCATCTAAGAATGAATCAAATGATTTTATTTATCTTTGAATATCCTGAAATATATTCAATGATGCTACATTGACAATACTCTGGGTAGAGAAACCCAAAAGTTCATAATCCTCTGAAGAAATTTATATTCATTAAGACTGTAATGATTGACTCCTTATCTGAAGGCTGTACCTAGTTAGACCATGCAAAAATACTGTGAACAACTTTGGGCCCCTTATCTAAGGAAAGATACACTGGCATTGGAGGGGTGCTCTTATCTGAGGTTGAGTAGCTTGGGCCTGTACTCATTGCAATTCGAAGAATGCCAGAAGACCAATTAACAAGATGAAATGTTAGAATTAGAATCCCTACAGTGTGGAAACAGGCCTTTGGGCTCAACAAGTCCACACTGACCCTCCAAAGAGTATCCCATCCAGACTTATTGCCTTATTTACCCCTGATGCACTAACCTACAAATCCCTGAACACTGTGGGCAATTTAGCATGGCCAGTTCACCTAACCTACACATCTTTCAATTGCGGGAAGAAATGGAGCACCCAGAGAAAACCCATGCAGACACGGGAAGAATGTGCAAACTCCATACAGTTGCCTGAGGCTGGAATCAAACCAGGGTTCCTGGTATTGTGAGGAAACAGTGCTAACCACTGAGCCACTTTGCCACCCATATGATATTCTTTGGGGACTTGACAGGGTAGATGTGGATAGGATGTTTCATCTTGTGGTAGAGTCTAAGACCAGCGGGCACTGTCTCACCTATTTAAGACAAAGATGAGGAGGTTTGTTTTCCCCTTGATGGATGGTGAGTCTGTGGAGCTCTTTACCGCAGATGGTGGTTGAGGTTATTTTGCTAAGTGTATTCAAGGTTGACCGACAAATTTTTAATCAGTAGGGGAATCAAGAGTCATGGGGGGAATAGACAGGAAAGCAGGTTTGACAATTATCTGATCAGCCATGATCTCATTGAATGGCAGGACAAACTCAATAGGCTGAATGACCTCTCTTTCATTTTATGGTCTAAAAAATCATAATCATTTTATGGCTGAATTTTTAAAATTATTAACGATCGTTTTTTTGTGGCTGACTCTTAACTGCTGTCTCGGAAAGTAAAGACGGACAATAATTGACATCCATGCCCTGTGAACAAATTAAAATTCAACACTATGTAGCAGACATCTGACAGTAATTGTTATAAGCCTGTGAAGTGGCCCGAGTGTACTTGAAAATCTCCCAAATCATAATGAAACAAAATGTTGAGAACCTTTCAGCCAGGCGACAATACATTAGTGCTTCGACCAACACCAGGTGAATGCTGAGAGATCCAGTTCAGTGACCTGTATAGCACCATAATGGAGTCTGCAGGGTAAAGCAAAGATAGCATGAAATGTCAAACTACTTTCGAAAAGCTGAAGACTACCTTAAGAAAGGAGTCTAAATTGCAGCTCCAAAATGGTATAATATTCCATGCAATATTTTTCATGTGGTGTGGTTGAAAGAATAAATACTAATGGAATACCTTTGTATTCTGGGTCTTAAATTTCTCCACAAAGTCCAATTGATTTATGGTAGTGGTCTCTCGCTCTCTAACTATTTTGTGTATATATCTGAAAATACTTGCCAGTTAGAAATAAACCAATAGTTTCCTCCTCTATAACACTACTTCTAATAGCTGTTTAGTTTTTTTGGAGAAGTACCCAATTGGTATCTCTATTCCAAATTTGTCTTTCTGAAGGGGAACAGCCACTTGTTTGAAGTTACTCACATCGATGGCTATTTTAAATGTTTGACCCAGTAAGATTGATAAACAGAAGTATAGTTCCAAGTTAGGTGGATAATGGTTTGGAGGGGAGCTTACAGGTGCTGGTGTTCCCTGTAAGTTGTGTATCAGCTAGTCTTGTCTTTCTAGATAATAGTCTGTTTTGTTCTTTAGTCAGGACATACCTAGAGATGATGATGGTGTTTCCTGGGATATTGACTGTCAGGTATGATTTTGTGAGCATGGCTTTGTCAGTCTGTTGCTTGACTAGTCTGTAAGACAGCTCCCAATTTTGGCACTAACCCCCGTGAAGAATTTGCATGATCGATGGAACTGAAATTTCCATTGTAACTTCCAATGCGTTGATCAATGTCAGGTGATCATCAAATTTAATTTCTTATTTGAGACTTTTTAGCACTTAATACAACTGAGTGACTTGTTAGGCCTTTTCAGATGACAGTCACATTGCTGTGGGTCTGGAGTCACATGTAGGCCAGATCAGGTAAGGTTGGCAGTTTTTCCCTCTTTCAAGGAATTCACCGTGTAAGCATGTTGCAACTGATTTGCTGCAAACCACTGATAAGATGCTCCATTTTGGAAAGGCAAATCAGGGCAGGACTTGTACAGTTAATGGGAGGGCCCTGGGGAGTGTTGCCGAACAAAGAGACCTTGGGGTACAGGTTCATTGTTCCTTGAAAACGGAGTTGCAGGTAGACAGGATAGTGAAGAAGTTTGGTATATTTGCCTTTATTGGTCAATGCATTAAGTATAGGAATTGGGATTTCATGTTGTAGCTGGACAAGACATTGATATTGACCACTTTTGGAATATTGATTTCAGCTATGGTCTCCCTGCTGTAGGAAAGATGTTATGAAACTGGAAATGGTTCAGAGAAGATTTACAAGGATGTTGCCAAGGTTGCAGGGTTTGAGGTATAGACATAGCCTGAATAAACTGGAGCTGTTTTTGTTGGTACGTTGGAGGCCGAGGGGTAACCTTTTAGAACTTTATAAAATCATGAGGGTCATGGATAGGGTGAATAGTCAAGATCTTTTCCCTAGGGTAGGGTAGTCCAAAGTCAGAGGGTGTAGGTTGAAGATGTCAGGGGAAAGATTTATTAAGGACATAAAGGACGACTTTTTCCATACAGAGGGTGGTGCGTGTATGGAATGAGCTGCCAGAGGCAGTGGCAGAGGCTGGTAGAATTATAACATTTGAACAGCATCTGGATGTGTATATGAATAAAAAGGGTTTAGAGGGATATGGGCCAGTGCTGGCAAATGGGATTGATAATCTGGTCGGCAATGGACGAGTTGGACCAAAGGGTTTGTTTGCATGCTGTACATCTTTATGATTCTGTGGTCACAGGAAATGACATCAACAACCCAAGGAAACTTAAATACATAAATAGAAAGCAGGCCATACTACCAGTACTTCATCCAGATGATGTACCTAATGCAGTGATGAAATGTCTGAAAATGAACCTTCCCGCTCAGTGAGCAAACTCACATCCCATATATAATAATATTGGGGAAAATAGAAGCCAACTCAGGGAACTCTACAGTACTCCAATTATACATAAAAAACACATAAAAATAAGTTTGGATGAAGAAGAGGTGGAAGACCATAATCAACACACTAACAACATGTAAGACTCCAACATTCCTGCAAGTTGAGATGTCCAATTGTGAAGTCTGTGATTTTGGAAGATTATAGAATCACAAGATCTGAAATGATTGTCAAACCACTTGTACATTATATAGACACTAAGACAGTTAAGTATTTTGATTATTGCTTTTTGTGCAAATAGCTTTACAATTTCCCTCATGAATGCTAATTTTACTCTTAGTATATGCAATTTTATCTCAGCAATCAAAGGGATGTGTATTATTGCTTTACAAGATCCGTTGCCTTAAGTGCTGGTAAACCACAGACCTAAATGGAACTACATGATCGACATCCATCCACTGTCCAGCAGAAGCAAGCCAGAAAGAGGATGCATACACACTTAACTGGAACTGCAGGTTGTGGTCTGCATGGTTAAATAGACCTGTATGAGATTCCCAAGTAAATTGAATTCATGTTACTTAATCTATATCATTCATTAATAACAGAAGAAATAGGACAGGCTTCAGCTGACATTTATGCAAATTAATAATTTATGAATATTCAATATTAGCTTGATCCAATTTCGACTTAAGATCACCTTTTCCCTCGATAGCTTCTCACCAGCTGCTTACAGTTGTTGAGCTACCCCTTGCTGGATAGTTTCCCAGATTTATCAAATTTCTATGGCTGTTTCAAGTTCTACTTCATGTTCTTTGCCCATTGTTATAAAATTAGGTTGTGTTGCATACATTCTATTTCTGCCAGTATAGGCACCTTGTCTGAAGGTTTAGTGGAATTTGTGAAGCCTGTTTCAAAATTCTGAGACCTCCTTCATGCTTGATTGATGATCTTTTATTAACTCTATACTTCAACTCTTCTCAAATATTATAGCTACCTCTCTGCCTGTATGCATGATTTGGAGATGCTGGTGTTGGACTGGAGTGTACAAAGTTAAACATCACACAACACCAGGTTATAATCCCAACAGGTTTAATTGGAAGCAATAGCTTTCCGAGCGCTGCTCCTTCATCAGGTGGTTGTCAAAGCTAGTGCTTCCAATCAAACCTATTAGACTATAACCTGGTGTTGTATGATTTTTAACTCTCTGTCTGTAGAAATTTTTGAAACCTCAAAGATGTTGATTTCTGAGTAAACTTCTACAAATTTCCCCTCAGTTAGAATCTCTTTAAGTGCTAGGACATCTACAGGTTTTGCCTTTCTTCTACCAAATTGCAAGCATCTGTGGCAGATTTATTCTTTGTCACTTTTTTGTGAAAGCACAGTCTAATATCTAGAATGGCTTCTAGTTGCTAGTCAGCTTTACTTGTGTTTTCTTTTCTGTTGGTTATGGCCTCTCTTCTGAGGCAAATGAAGGGATTGCATGATTTTCTTGCTGTCCTGGAAACAGAAGTTTGAGAGATGTTCTTATTACCTTGAGGAGACTTGGGGGAGAGACTAGAATAAATGAACATGGTTCCAAAGTAAGAGGTCTCCCTTTTAAAATAGAAATGAGAATTATTTAGTTTCAGAAGGTCATTGGTCTGTTGAATTCTCTTCCTCAGAAAATAATCAAGGTCAACTCATTGAATTTATTTGAGAAAAGTTCATAGATTTTTGAGGGACAAGGAAATTATGAGTTATTTTCAAGGAAGCCAAACGTTAGTTGAATAATGGCTGGTTACACTTGATGAACCTTTTTTCAATGAAGTATACAACCCGCCAGATCATTTTTATTTCTTCCACCTTCAATCCAAGGTATGCTACCATTCAGATGTTGTGAAAGAAGAGACTTGTTAAAATTCAATTGCCTCCATGCAAATTTAAAAACCTACTAGAAATAGACCTTTAATGAGCCCACAACATTGTTAATTAAACTGGAACCATTGCAGTGAGCATTCTTCTCCAACCCTTACCTTCTTCATGAGAGTGGCTGAGGATGATATTTATTCAACCGAGGGTGGTACATGTACGGAATGAGCTGCCAGAGGATGTAGTGGAGGCTGATACTATCGTAACATTTAAAAGGATGGGTATATGACTAGCAAGGGTTTGTAGAGATATGGGCCAGATGCTGGCAGGTGGGACTAAATTGGATTGGGATATCTGGTAAGCATGGATGGGTTGGACCGAAGGGTCTGTTTCCATGCTGTACATCGCTATGAATCTCTGACTCAATCAGTGCAAGTAGGTAGATTTGAAAGTTAGACTTCACAATAGTAATAATGGGCGTTTGTCATTAAAAAAAACACAAATCAAGGAAATCAGCCCTTCTCACCTGGTTTGGCTAGAGAAGCAATAGCATTGTTGTTGACTCTTAATTCAGTTTGAAATGGGTCAGATAGCCTTTCAGTTCAAGTGCAATTTTCGATAGGCAACAAATATTCAGCAACGCCTATATCCTATCAAAAGATTTTGTTTTAATATTTTATTTACAACACCTCTAGAGTATTACTCGCTTGAATTCTCTCAGGGTTATTTGTACCAACAGATCAAATTGTCTAGCAATAAGCATAACTGACTGGTTTGTCGAATCCCATACTTCTGTTGCATGGAGAGATCATTTACGTATCCCCTATACTTTATAAAATGTTCGCACTTGTCATTGTGCATCTGTGTTAAAGCAATCAGTTTGTCAAGAACAATTTTAGCCTGCTTTATAATTAGATTAAAAATCTGTTTAGTGACCAAAATAATCAGTTTAGTGCATTGTGATTTTTCAGTTAGAATCAACATAACTTATGTGAACATGCCATCAAATGTACTCCATTACAAGATTCCATTTCACTCATTTATAATGCCACATTGGATTGCAGTAGCTAAAGTGTTGGCTTGTTCATTTTCTGACAGTTGTAGAGGGATGTGTCAGCCGACCACTGAGAATTGTATGAAGGCTGGTTATTTGAAGGAGACTTCTCCCTTTTCTATTTCAATATGCTGATTGAGCTGATTTCAATGTAGAAGTACTCACAAATTTATGTAATTGCAGGACTATAATCTCTGTAGCCATCTCACCAATGTAAACAAGTTTTTATTTTCAAAGCATGAACTAGAATTAACAAGCACACAGCCCAGAGACAATATTAAACTGCTTGCTACTTATGCAAACATTCATTTTTTTTATTTGGATACAATGCCAGGAGACCAGTTATTAATTATGATGTAAGAATGAAGCAAGTAGTGTAGGTTTTCATTCACTGGCAATTTCATGCAGTGTGTATTTTCCCATGTTGGCATCTCCAATGACAGATTTTTCTCTCAGAAATATTTCTTTCCTGGCTACTACTCCGAATTTTCAGCTTTTGCTTAACTTAGTAATTGCAGATATTTACAATGTGGTAGGAAATCAGAATTTTCAATGTTGAAGTCAAAAATAATAACTGCATCCCTTTATTTTAACATTTAAGATTAAATACAATTTGACCATGTAATGATTTGAATATTAGATTATACCCTGTTCTTATGATTAAAATAAATGGCTTCCAATAACGAATCGTCTAAACTATATTTTGTTTATTTGCACCAATGTATCTGTAAAAGATGCTAAGGCAAATTGAAAAGATACTCAACCTTACAATGTAGAAGATCACAGTTTTTGGTATTAAGTTTCCTCGCATGTTTCTTCCGTTTAATTTCAAAAACGTGATGGCATTGCATTTGTTCACAAATTTGGAAAAGCTATGTTAATGGTAGCATTATACTAAGCTTGTGTAATACCGTAAGGGATTTTTGAAAAAAATTGACAGGTAGTCACCCAATAACTTAAAGAGGTAACTTATTACTGGTTGTGTCAAAGTGGCACTGTATTCTATAAAAGTTGTAACTTGCCTTCAACATGTGGGAATAAATTTCAGCAAAATTTTTAGCATGCTTCACAGAGCTAATGCCAAAATAATGTATTGCTAGTGTTAATGAAATTTGGTTGAAGGATTATTATAGTAAAATATCATTGACGAATTAAGTGATTTTGGTACATCAATTAGCATTTTCCACGAAACGCTCTATCAATCAAAATCCATTTTCCTACTAATTAATATAGTTCTCTCCTATGATATGAACTTTTCCCCCCCCCAAGAATTGGTATTCTTGCAAACTGTTCTGATGAGTGGAAGATGAAAAATTTCAACAAGATTTTTTTAGCACTCAAAGAATAATTTGTAACAAAAGAAGTGACATGTTTTCAATGTGATTTTATTTTTAAAAATGTACATTTCAATCCTCCTTGAGAATTAACAACTATTCTAAATATTTATTGCAGGGAAGCATTGATTTTCCGACTCTATAATGGCTCATGGAGTTGTTGGCTTATTGAGTTACATGAACCATTTCCCTAACGTGCTTGCTTCTTTCATGCTTAGAAGAATAGTTGCTGCCGTATTTACCAACTTCCTGCAAGTTCAAAGCTCCTATAACTGTCCATACTCAAGCTGTTAACTCGAGAGAAGAAATCAAAAATGATTCCCAACCCCCACCATATCAGAATTATTTCATGAGACAGAAAAACAAAAAATAAAGGAATAATGATCCCATCAGTGATTCAAAGCACAGAAAATACTAATTTTATAATCAATCAACTGCCATTTTCTGAGCCATATTTGCTATGCAATTAAATAGATGCTTCTAGCTTTACACATTTGTGTATATATACAGTTAGCAAACAAAGAAGAGATGTGGGAGAATTTCCTTTTCTCCTCATTGCTTGTCTGACTACAAGATATGTTTTTAAGGAGTGCTTTAATCCCAGAATTGTTGAGACTTTTAAATTTTAAGAACGGCTATTTTCACAAAAGCTGAAATGTAATCACAACACCCATTCCTCACTCACAAAACAAAAGATTATTTCTAAAGATGTAGCAGGCACCGACACATTTTATAATGGTTCAAACTCACTGTCATGCTGGTTCTTCAAGATGGCAGCTTGAAATGTTAGTCTTGAGAATTTTCTTTTTGTCAAAATTTTAAATGTTGAAACCTTCTGCTGATAAGCTCTCAATGGCTTGTTATTCACAACAGTTGGCTGCTTATTCTGTCCCAGTTGAAGCTGTGGATGAACTCCTGTGGTGAAGATATATTTTGTAGGTAAAATGACTTGACTTCACTTCTCTTGCTATGATGGATTTTTCAGGTAGAGACCGTTTGTTTGATGGGATTGGTCCCCTCTGATCTTCATATCCTAGACTCCCTTTTCTGAGTTGTTTTCATGGATCAATTAAGGCATTTCCTATCAGGAATTAGAGTCTGTCAGGTAATAACAGTACCAATGTATTCAATTGTCATTCCAATGGATTGATACTACGCAACCTATCAGACAATGAAGGATGAATGACACCATTCATAGCTTCTCGAGATAAAGTGGTTTCCATCATATCCTTCTTCTTATGATTTCAAGTTTGTAGACACCAAATCAGGAGTACTATTGTATCTTGTTTCGTTAAAATAATGCGTCTATATTCTATACAACTTTTAAAAAGTTTATCTTAAAACTATTCATTGCTGCTTTGCATTCATGAGCATGTATGACAATATTTGCCTATTTATCCGTAGAAAAATCATAAATGTGATGCTTACAACGATATAATAATTACATGTGATATTCACTTTGCTAGCTTTTCCATTATTTGCTCTTTGCTAGTGATCTTTTTTGGCTTTTAATGTCAAGAAAAGTCTGTCCCTCTCATAAGTTTTGAAAAATACATGTCATAAATAATAACAGCTAGGAGAGTAATTTTACAACTCAAATCTAAATCCAGATTTCAGATGATTGTTCATGTGATTTAGAAGCAATGACAGTGTATGGAATCATCTGGAACACAAATTAGATTTTAGATCCATTACACTAGACATACCTTACATACAGAATGATTTATATAAGCTAGGACCAGAATAGAAATTGTATTCCAAGAATTAGTGAATTAGATTGTTTCTTCATTTGAGAGCTTTCTTATCATAACAGCTACTGCTAAACTGTTGAAGTGTATGAATGATAGATTACTTGTTTATGAAGAAAATTTCCAGTACTTGGATAGTCTGTTCCCCCATATCCACCTGTCTCCCCTTAGGAAAGACTTGGGTAATGCTTTAAGAGGTCACCCAGTAAATTAAGTTACCAAAGCAAAGTCCTACATTAGGAAAAATAAAAACTGAAAACATTTTCCACACTATAACCCATTGGTCAGTTGAGGAGTAAGATTAGTGACAGTTATGAAAAGATTGATTGCCTCTGTTTTCAGTGGTTTATATATGACTCCCACGAGTGAATAGTAGGGTCAAAATAGCCTCTGTGATTCTGTGCCTTTCAAATTCATGACGCTAAAAACTGTACTAAGCTATTTAGTGATTGAATTTTTTGTTCTTCCCATAACGTAGTAACATGAAGCTCACAAAATGAACGGCTGCTATTCAAGATGCACTGTGTTCAACTCTGATATTTCCATGAAAGCACGAATAAATCATCGTCTCAGCTGCCATGTTTTTCTGCCCAGTGATTTTAAATAGCTGTTTCTTAAGAATTGCACGACATTTCATTCTCTCATTGTTCGATCAATTCCATCTGAAATACTACATGGATCTCCAACAGGATATCATTGATGTCAACATATGTGCAAAATGCTTGTAAAAGTTAAATGAAATGTTTGACAGTAGGAACAATCTGGCAATCACAATAACAAAATAAAAATAACAGCAACAAATACTGGAGCAGGAGAGTTTTTAAACTTTGAATCAGAAACAATAATTGTCAAGAGCACATAAAATTTTCCTTGTGCAATCAAACTTGCAGTCTCAAAAAATAAGTGTAGAAAGGAAATCTATTGTGCTACAGATCAAAAATATGCTGCATCTAATTCAATTTCTTAAAATATGAAAAATAGGATGGTGGAAGCTTTTCAGTAAATTATGCTTTCAAATATTGTTGTTTTGTTAATAATTTGATATTGATTTTATGATTTTCAATATCTGATGCAGACCTTGTTGTGCTTGATTATATTCCCATTTTAGGTATGGGAGTGATACTGGTTATTGCATATTGACAATGGATTCTTTCAGGCTTTGATTAAACATAAACTCTTGGGTAACATACACATCATTCAGGACATTAAACAGTGTTCTCATGCTTTTTGTAAAATCACTGGTCAGGTGCCAGCTCTCCACAGCAAGCAATTCTCAAAAACCTGCTCACCATCTGTCATCCTATTCTCTCTGCTTCATACAGGCAGTTTTAGTTAATCATACATCTGAAAAATATCATGATAAAAAGTTGGAAATTATTTTGACCAGAAAGAGTTTCTTTCTGGTTGGTGTATATTAAAAGACAGAGAGATGAATCGGCTCATTCTTTAGGCACACTGTGTCCTTCAATAATGTCAGCAGGATTTATGTTCTGACTGCCCCATGGCCTTATTAGGTAAGGCACATAAGAGAGACCATTTTTCCATCAGAGACAGGATCCACCCCATCTTGCATTCCTCGTCTGTCTCTCGTCTCCTGGCAAGCTTGATTTTGAGAACAACAAACACAAAATAACGTGGGTCAGTACTGACGCTTACTTCAGTAGATGCATCCCAAAAATTGAGGTGAGCCAATTCCCGAACAGCACTCATGGAAAGTCCACCTTGGCTGCCACCTTGTTGAAAATTGCAAACTTAGTTGCAGTTGAATTGGGAAGGTATAGAGTTTGTTAAAAGGTGCTGTCTGGAGCTATACAAATCTTTATGCATTTTCTATTGTTGCTGTCTTATTGGTGGATGCCATTATGAAAAAGGGCAGGATCCTGGGAGACTTAATTCTGCTGCCACAGAGCTCTCATGCCTGTCTCTGTCTTTTCTCTGGGTCTGCATTCTGTTATGTGTTGCTGCAGAAGATCTTGGCAAAGTGTTGGAATCCAACACAGCACTTCATTTTAGGGGTTGTTCTCCATAAATGTTCTGAATATGAAGTAATTCCCCCAGCATTCCCATTTGTCCACCTTTCAGGTTCAAGGACACTGACCGTGCAATGTTCTGTTCATTTCTAATGTCCCACTATCCTGATGGAAATGACCACCTAAAGTAAGTCTGTCTTACAAGAATCTTGCCACAAAAGAAATCCAAACACATGAACACTGAGGCAACACAATGCTTCACGTGAATCACTTGTCAGGAATCCAGAACTCACTACACCTTACATTTATATAAGCTATTTGCCATGAATAAAAACACAAAACCTAACTTCTAAACTTCTTGCATTCCAGAGAGCAACTGTCAAAGTCAGGGAGTAAACCAAAGCATACCAGTCCCTAGATTCATGGAGATGGATTTCTAGGTTCTTGTTGACATCGTCAGGCATTGGAAGAATACCATCATCCCAGAGGATAATCATAAAGTGGTTTCAAAATTTCCAACACTGTAAGTGGCACACGGGAGCAGCAACATGCTTGGCGCCAGTACCAGATACAATTCAATGAGCTTCTATGGTGTGGTAAAGTGAGTTTGCCATCCAAGACCTTTTAAGCTCTTGGGCACACAGACTACCATTTATCCAGCAGCTGAGGGAAGCAGAGCAAATGCTGCTTCTGATTTTTGGAAAAATGTGCACCACTGACAGTCTTTGGGGATATGTGATGGTATAAAAGTTGTCTTTATCCATCTGGAGGAGTTTTCCTTATCCTTGTAGGACTGCAGTGTCATTTCTCCCTCTCCTTGTACTTGCAGCAGAAAAAGGTGTGCAGCACCTGCAAATGGTCTGTACAGGAGTGGACCCCCAGTGATGAAAAGCAACAAGCTATGGAGTAAGGAAAAAGGTAGGGTATTGCAGCAGGAGCAGATTAAGTTTGGTGAAATCATTATCCCAGGTGGATGTGACCTTTTCAGAAACCGCACACATATGATGTAATGGTGGTTCTTGGGGATTGAGTGAATTGGTGCTGACTGTGCAAAGCCCCATCTAAAACCATTCCTAACGCTGGGTGGTGTGTAAGACCTTAGCACCACAGAGCCTTTTGGGTCTCCAAGGATAACGTTTGCCAATTCTTCTTTTGCCGCACTCAGGTCCACTTCCAGCTTTACCCTTTCTGCCATCTTGGTGATGTCCAATCCAGCTGTTTAATGTCTTGACACATTGGAGATGTCAATCATACTCCCAACATCTGAGATGGCAGGAAACTCACCTTTAATCACTCTGGAAGAGATCCTGAGACTATTCAGTATGTTGTGAGACACTTCAGCCTGTTTAAACAATTAAAACAAAGTTTCAAAACCTATAATTGTCTTCTTATTCCACCTCTGTAACATTCATGCCTCCACTCACCAAGTATGATTGCTGATGGTTCACAATTCCTGCTTCCCTCCCAGAAACTTGAGGTCTTTAAATTGAAATCTGAGCAAGCATTATTAAGCTTTCATAAGGTATGTGTCTGGTTTACACAAATGGCTTTTACCACAAATGCAGAGGAGACAGCTGGCCATTGTTATGGACTCGGCTAGACCACTCAAAACATTTTTAAGCAGGCAGCCCCAGACCATAACTTAGCAATTTATTTCCTTAAGTGTGAAATGAAAATTACCTGGAGTAAGATAGCTAGGTTGGCTACTAGATTTTAAAACAGGCAAAAATTTCTTCACAAAATTACAATGAAGCACACAGAACAGAATAAAGAACCCTTACTGAACTCAGCCTATGAAATTAGACTTAATTATGCTGTTCCAAATATACACAGCAATCCCAATAAGCAAACTTACTTTAAAAACCAATTTAAATGGAACATATGCTTACAGGTTGAAGTTGAAGGGCAGAAAGAGAGGGAGAGAGTTTCCATACAGCTCCCTGTTGAATTTCTCACCAGCTCAGACTGAACTAAAACTGCTTAGCTCAGCTAGAGAGCTGACCACACCCCTTTCTTGACACTGGTCACTTCTAAAACATGACCACTTTGGGCTGAAGTCTCATCTGTTTACATATAAACAAAAGGCCTCTCAAAATCCTTTTCATCTCTGTATCAAACCAGACTGATTGGAGCCCAGCCCAGTTTATTAACCCTCTGAAAAAGATCAAGGACAAGTCTCCTTAAGCCAAGGAACAGATTTTAGAAAAAAAGGGACTAGTTTTGAGATACTATATGCTGTTTGACCACCATTATATTTTCACCCCATCTTCCATTTAGTCAAAGATGGGGTCAAAAGCCCATCTCAGGTCCTTGTTGAAGCATGAATCCTCACCACTGTTCACTGTTTTTATGAGCAATCTGGTAGATTTTCTACCAACATTTTCTTTCATGGTAAGGGCTAATAGAGGCTGCTTAGCCTAGTATAGCAGAACAAAAACAACGTGGGAGTTTAACAAGAACAGGCTCTTAAACAAGATTAGATTTCTTGGATGACAGCAATATCTGCAAGTTATACAAATATAACGGTGATATATTAAATCATTAAAGAAACTATCAAGAAAGGAAGACACAGATGATTGGTCTTATTCCTTTGCCATCCTAAGCTGTTCTCCTACCAGACTTATGTGGAATCATCTTAATGGGTGCTGATCAAAGCACACAACGCGTTAAGCCTATCGGAGCCTTATACCTTTACACAATAGTCCCCACTCCAACATTCTGTGTTGTAAAACAGTCTGCATTTGTGATTCCTAACCTGAAATCTGGTTCTATCCAAGCATCCCTTCAAGTGGTATTGAAATTTGAAGACCAGCTTCTATACTTTCCTAAACCTTCTCAATGGTGACTGCTTTCTGCAACAAGATATTGTTTGGTCTACCAATATTTCAAAGGACCTGCTGAAGAATGAAGGGAAACTAGTTCAAAGTTAAGATGCCTCAAGCTAGCATAGGGTTTGAAGAAACCTTTTCTTTTAAGACATCTGGTTACATTAGCAAAGATAATTAATGTAATGTTGGGTACTTTCTTTAGAAAGAGAAAGTAGATATATTTCCGTCAGAAAAAAAAGATTGAAGATTACAAATCAGAATGAGTATCGCCTAGAAAGTATCAAAAGCTTGCTTTTACATAGCAACCTATTATGGCACTGAGAAACAATCAAACTGCATCATATATAATAAATCACTTTGGAATGCAGCTTGTGTTGCTATGCCAGGAAACATCTTGATTATCTTCGTCGTCCTGATAAAATATTTTAGAAATACGCTGTATCCTGTACTCTTGGAAATATCATCTGTGGAGAAAAAGAATTGAAAGAGTAGAAAATAGAAGAGCAGATCGATAACCAGGCATTTTGTTTGAGTGATTCTGTCAAGATAAAAGTCTTTTGAACTTTCCCTGCAGATAAAGGCTAGTTTCAGTACAATTGTGAAACTAATGTTCAATTAATGTGGCAATGATTTTTTTTCTTATGTAGCATGCTTTGGATTACAGTATATTGACTACATTGTTCGAGCAAAACAAGTTTAAAAAATTACATTTATAAGTATCTCATAGAAATTATAGCAGGCAACTCAATCTGAGATTTGCAAATTTTTATATTTACATATCAGTAAATTAAAGTAATCTGAATTTATGCAAACTTTCCTAAATGGAGATCATGTTACGATAATGGTTGATCTTCCTAGTTAGTAAGATGAATAAACTCAAAATGTGATGGTTTATGTTTCTATCAGTCTGAAAATTCTCCAAGTATACTATTCCCTGATCATAAAATAAATCAGACAGAAGTCCTGCTCTCAGAAATTTACCTGCACTGTTCTGTAACTAGCTATGAAACGTTGAACCACAGGGACTAGATTTCATTCCTCCCCAACTGGTTGCATGGATAAGCCAAATGATTACATAAATGTTTGTGGATTTGGTTTTATCACTTAACACTCTGTTTATGGACATTGGCAACATAAAAAAAAACTTTATGCATTTTGCATTCAAAAAACAAAGCAACCATTTGAGCTTATGTGAACAGCTTAGGAACAGAAATTGAAAATGCAGACCTATTTTAATATACTGCTGTGGTTCAATTCTCTGTCGGTTTAACATGGCATTTTCATCCTGGAAAATCTACATGGTGCATATTACATGTTCAGACACTGCCGTTTCTAATTCTTGGTGTGCATTTGTGAAGCAGATTCAAAAGCTGCTCAAAAGATCAAGCTGCAGGCAGAATAATTTTATTCTTTCATTTGTGTGAATCACTTTTCAGATATTTTGTAGATCTGACTATTAACTTGCACATCTGTGACCATCACCACTCTCACTTTTAACTGTTTCGAGCACATGAGCTGCTTTCTGTTCTCTGTGGTGGTGAAAGGATCAGATAGGGATTATATTATTACAACTACTGGCTGTGGGGGCGGCATGGAGCAGATTCAAGGGGAGAGTGGGATGCTGTGAGGGTTTTATTGGCTGGTAGTAGTTGTATCATTGAGAATAGTTTTTCTTTTCTGGAGAGTCCTGACAATCTTACTTTAGTCTTAGTTCAAATGACAATTGGGCCCTGGTCATCACATAAGAATGCAATCTGCAATTGTGGTTGTTCAGACTGGTTGTAATGAAGTATGTAATTCTCCAAGTCCCTTTTAACTGGCCCTTCACATGAGAATACTGAAAAACTGTTTTGCAGAATTAGCTTCAATTCCCATCAAAGCTATTATGATGCTACGACTACACTGGCATCCATCCCAAAGTATGGAACATTGCCTAGTGTGCCCCTTCTAAAAGATCAGGACAACTTCAACATTACTAGCCTAGCAACCATATCAAATCAATACAAAACAAAAAGCTGTGCATGCATATTGGAGAACTCTCCTTCCATCTTTCCAGCCTGACAGTTGCTAGCTACTCTCCCTGCAACTAGTGCTGACTGATTGCATCTGGTTAGCAATTTTTGAGAAGGTTTGTAGCTCAGGTTGTGATAAGTATGTAAGTTAGCTCACTGAGCTGGGCAGTTTGTTTTCAGATGTTTCGTCAACTGAAAACAAACATTCCAGCTCAGTGACCTAACTTACATATTTAGCATCTGGTTCTCAAAAGCTGAGCTGTGTTGTTACCATTTCGTGGAACCTGTCTAAATCATTGGGGTGGCCTGAATGACTTCCTGCTGGTAATCCGCCTCCATGCACAACGTCTTCACCAGGCAGCATGTGCAGTCTCTGCTTCCTATCAAAATTAAAACAGGTCTATTAACAAACTTGCAATGAATTTTTTATCAAATTTATTTGGCTCTGTTAACGAATTAGGCAGGATCTCCGTGATTTCTATAATATCTTTAATTAGAAAATCATGTGATGTCACTTCAGATGCAAAGGGTTGGTGGGGGTGGGGAGAATAGCTTTGTTACCTTGCTCCTTCCTTCATGTCTGTAACATGGCTCCTGTTACCAACAAATGTTGCATGGAAACAAAATCTCTGAAACATTCAGACCATGGTAAATTTTCGTTTGTGTTTGAACTGAGAATAATGCCTTTATAATATTAAAATGATTTCAGAACTGGAACAGCTGGATTTAAAATGTATGTGGTTATTTTCTGAATCAAATAGATGCACACGTTAAAAGACTGAAACATGTAATGAGCTTTGAATTCAATTCTTTGAATTTATCTTGATTTGTAAAAGAGCCAGGATCTGAATCAATCTGTACAGCATACCTTTTCATATCCGTTGTGAATTATATATTATTCATGTTCTTATTTGAACTATATTTATTTAAAGCATGTTCAAACTGCTTCATTATGCTTCCTTCTGGCCAATAGAATATTTCTTGTTTTATTGCACAGAGAGTCAAGCTTATCATGATTGAAACATAAGTAACTTTAACTTTTAGATTTGACAGACGTTCTCTGCTATAAATGGGCTAGTGACAGGAGCCATGAATAAGAATTATGAAACAGCACATAAAATTAAAAGGAACCAATATTCATGCACCTCAAGATATTAAAAGAACTCACCGATTTTTGCAAAGATTTACAAAGTTGCCTTGGCAACATGTAATGGAAATTGAAGGTACTTATTTCATTTCATTTGAGAGTACATCCATGTAATAATGAGAAGCCAAGAAAAACATAAGGTATATTGGTGAAGAATAAAACTCTTTTACTCCTAGAAGCATCTCAAAAGCTAGTGAAACAATTATTCTGGAATTCAATATTGCATACTGGTGAAGCCTCAGTTGATAACAATGTTTTAATTTTGGACAATTTGCTTTCAAAAGACATTGAAGGTAACATTGTTCCTAGAAAAGCAGCAGAGGTGATGATCTACACATCTAAGCATACTTTCATTAGACATTAAACATGTGAAGATTAAATTCACTCTTTATTTTAAATGCTGAGATGGATGTATTACATAGATGCAAGCAAATTATTTAACTTAGAATGTTACTCTGGCACTTGTAATCTCTCAAATGTTAAACAATAATGAAAGAATGAAAGGATTTGTTTTCAGCACAATTGTGGATATGTTAACAGATAACCAAATAAAGCAACTAATTCTATATCAGATAACACCTTTTAAAATACTTGGATTAGTGCCTTATCATGAAGGTTGGGGATTAGTGGTTGTGAGAATTTCACAGAGTTAATTAAATACTTTAAAGAAAATAAGAGCTCCTGAGCCGTTATGGACATCAAGATGTTACAGTAAGGTAGGCAGAATGTAATAGTTCTTATCTATTTTAGATATTTACTCTCATGGTTTCTAGCAGTCTCGCTGTAGATGCCAAAAGCATCTACTTTGCAACTGTACTGTTGGCGAATTGTTTAAAGGTAATCAACACCTTTACAGTTATAATCTTTCTTACTTTTTCCTAAATTACATAATGGCTCATTAGTTCACCCCGTGCAGGGCACCAGATATAGTCTGTCCACTTCAATGAGATATAACTGCCAAGAATTTTCAGGAACTTTCAATTACAACATTGACAAAGATGACAGAATTAATATATTTAATTACATACAACATTCCACTTGTATCAAGGTTAAATGTTTGCTCCATGCTTTAGATTATTGAATTTGCGGTGCCAAAGAAAACTAACTGTATTAGAATGGCATATTCTCATCTTTTTGAATAGTGCCCTCTTTGTACATTTGAAAACAAAGCAATTCAAATCACTGCATCTTATCTACATGCCTCCATTGGTGGATTGCACAGTGGCTCAGTGGTTAGCAGTGCTGCCTCACAGTGTCAGTGACTCAGGTTCGATTCCAGCTTCAGGTGACTGTGTGGGGTTAGCACATTCTTCCTGTGTCGACATGGGTTTCCTCTGAGTGCTCTGGTTTCCTCCCACAATCCAAACGATGTGCAGATTAGGTGAATTGGCCATGCTAAATTGCCCATTGTGTTCAGCGATGTATAGGTTAGATGCATTGATCAGGGGTAAATGTGGAGTAATAGGATAGGGGAATGGGTCTGGGTGGTATACTGACTTTCCAAAAGGTCGGTGTGGACTTGTTGGGCCAAATAGCCTGTTTCCATACTCTAGGGATCCTATGAACAAAGGACAGTTTTTAACCTTTAATTCATACTAGCAAAATTATTTTATGTTTTCTATACTGAATGTCAAGCTATGATATAAAGGAAAGACATTTGACCACTGCAATTGCTCAAGCTTAATTTCTTGAATTTAATTATCAATCATTTCTAAATGAATAGACTGATTAAATAATTTTGTAAAGAGGGTAACTGCAATAAATGGTATGCATTCTAAAAATCATTTGAATGAATGGCATTGGGCTGAATTTTTGGAGCTATTGGGGTCAGGACCAGAGGCAGACAAGGATAAGAAAACTTGTGGTGGCTGGAATATTGACATCATTCTTGGTGATGGTGAATTTGTTAAGGGTGGCGATCTTCACCTTTACAGGGACATAATGGAGGAGGCAAAGCCACCAAACAAAATTAGGGGAAACAACTGAGCTGAAGGAAGGTTGTAATTGACAATGGACTCATGAATCTCAGGTGCTGTGTCCAGAGCAGATGAGGAGATAACCCAGGAAGACCAAAGCATCAGGCATCATGAAAGCAGAGCCAAAACGAAGGTGCAGGAAAGGTGCGGAGGGCATAACTCAGTGCCAAAGAAGGAGATACTTGGAAATGACTGAGAACCACGTGGAGTTGACGGCATCTCTCCAGGCAGATGGCTACAGATTTCTGTGTCCTTGATAATGAAGATTTCATTCCACTTGTTTACCTGTATTATAATCTATTCCCCCCAAGAGCAATGACATTTGATAAAAAAAGATATTTGAGCTTTAAGTTAACAACTGAAAGAATGAGACCACAAGATTTCATGTTTTGAAACTGACTGTTACATAGTAACGAGGTAAAAAAACGCTGATTAAACACTTCATGTAGTCAACTTACATTTTAAAGTGCTGAACAGAACTTTCTATTTTAATTTTTAGCAAATTGACAATCGTACTTAACAATTGCATTTTACTCTGTCCTTTTAGGTATGCATTCATTCATGTAGAATGATTCTTACTCTGAAGGATTTGCTTCTATTCTTTTCCTTCTTAAACCTGGTAATTTTTAACCAGAAACCTTCACTGAAAAAGATGTTTTTTCTCTTTTGGAGATTCTCCCTCCTGTATAAGCTAGGCAAGTCTTCCAGCTCATTTCAAAACATCATAAATTTAACCTGTTCAATTCGAATGAGTTCTCCCACCTACATTCCTGCACAGTGAACCATAGAAACTTGCAGCGTCAAGCTTATTTCTTTACATTCAGGGAATGTTGGAGTAATTAGTGAGGTCAACTCATCCCTAATTCCTCTTGAGAACTTCCCCCTTGAACTGTCACAGTGTTTGGGTTTCAGTTCACCCATAATGTTGATAGGAAGGTTTTGATTATTTGGAGCTGAAACCCACATGACAATTTTCCTCATTGTGCAGATACCAGTGGCTGCTGCACCAGTGTCATTTCTGATGGCTTTCTTACAGCCTGCAGATGGCAAATTCCATGAATTCTTCTTTGTCAACTCCAAAAGAACCTCTCCTCCAGGTTGGGATGACCACAGCCATTATGTGCTCCTTTATCCTACAAGAAAAGGAGAGCTTGAAAAGATATTGTTGGCCCCTATGTCAATGCAAGCTTTTCCTATTCGTTCGAATTTCTGTGTTGCGTAGTCCTTGGACATGATGACTGAGCCATTCTGACAGGTCAGTAAAGGTCCTGGGTACAAATTTTTCCAAAACTTTAATGTGTCTCCGGAGTCTGAGGTATCTCCTGGCAGGTGAATATGTAATGGCATGATAATTATGTCAGGAGATTGCATCAGGTCATTAAACCTCTTCTGACAACGGATCCAATTTCTGGACACTACAGTCCTTCTGCTAACTGTATCAACTATTTCCATGTAGGCTTGTTTTGAGCTTCCTTCAATCACTGTCTGAGAAGGAGAACTTCTTCTTCTTCCCTATAGTCACATGAGGATCTCCAGGCCCTCTCTGCCTCTGAATCTTTATAGACAATCTTTAATACAAAGCTACTATACTCGACCTGAAATAATAGTACTTAAGGTTTTGATTATTTGGAGCTGAAACCCACATGACAATTATCCTCATTGTGCAGATACCAGTGACTGCTGCACCAGTGTCATTTTTGTTCAAATCCAGACTATACTTGAATAGCCCTACTTCAGTTGCCAACCCCACAGCCGCTAACTGTTCATCAAATTCATTTCTGGGCAATTAAGGAAGTCCTAACATAAAACCCTGGACTGATGATTACCCAAACCCTGGGAGGAAACTGTCAAAAGTATGTCACAATAAAGGTTGGTAACAAACAATTGTCGCCTCCAAATAACAGAATGTATAGTCATATAATTGCTGAAACTAAATATAATTTGAATAAGAGCACTACTTTTTCCACTTTGACAAAACTTGTGTGGCTTTTTTTAAAAAAGTTAAATTAGTTACATATATTTAACAAGTTGTCTGTAATGCTTGTCTACATTCAGGGTAAGATTCCGAATGATGGCAAAAAATGCAACTTTTAATAATTAAAGAGTTTTTGTTCTTTCCAAATCTAGACCTTCAGCAAAATGCCAGGAAACTAGTCACAATTTGAAATACATTGTGTTAAGATTTACACCATCCAGATCCATTGTACTTTAACCATCAGAACAATGTCTGTATCACATTATTAGCATCACACTGTTATGTCACACTTGCACCTGTTTGGATCAATTTTGTACACAAAACAATAAATTAAGATACATAAAATAGGAGCTGGAGAAGGCCACTTGGCTCCACGAGCCTGGTTTATCATTGAATAAGATTATCGCTGATCCGATTGCGGACAGAACATTATTTTCTTACACTCCTGCAAATAAACGTGGATATGCTTGATGGTCAACAATCTTCCTACCTCAACTTTGAAAGTATTCAATAACCCAGCCTCCAGTGTTCTCTGTAATAGACAATTCTGAGGTTTAATGACCCTCTGAGAGAATAAATTTCACCTCATTTCTTTCATAAGTGGGGGAATCCTCAAATTTTGAAATTGTGTCCCTTAGTTCTGTACAAGGCAAATAATATCCTACTCATCTTTCCTCAATGCAACCCCCTCATTCCAGAAACCTTCTTTGAAGTGAGCCTTTTTAAAATTGTCACCATGCAAGTCCATTCCTCCTCAGTTAAGGACACCAAAACTGAAAGCAATATTCCAAATGTGGTCTCATCAATACAGTGGACAGGTTTAGCAAGAATTCCCTACTTTTTTTTATAACCAATTCCCTTTGCAATAAAGGCATTTATTGTCTGTTGCTAATTGCCTGTGGACTGAATGGTTTTTCCTATGGGTCATTTCTGATTCTACTTTAGAGTAAACCAAATAGCTGTTCAAATCGAGTCACATGTAGGCTAGACCAGACAAACTCAGAAGATTGTTTCCTGAAAGGATTCTTCTTAACTTAATGAATTTTTACAAATATAAATTATCATTTTATGGTCCCCATGCCTGAAAATAGGTTTAATCCAGATTTGATTAATTAAAATAAATTCCACCAGCTAACATGGTTGGGATTTGAAACCTGCTCCTAGAATGTTAGCATAGACCTCTGAATTAAAAACATAGGGACATTATTAATCTTCCCAATTATACCCTTTCTCAGAAGGTTGGTAAGTTTAGGGACCCAACTGCTATAATTTCCAATCTTACCTTCCTTAATATCATCAGTTGCAATTCATCTGGATCTGGTGACTATCAATTTTAGTTGCAGCCAGTCTTTCAAATAATACTAGTGGGTTTCAATTTTCTAGAGAATGAAGTATGTCAACTACCTTCTCTTTTACAATGACATTGGCAGCATCAATTTCCTTGGCAAAGAGAAATGGGAAATATTCATTTAGCACCTTAGCCATGTCCTCTGCTTCAATGCATTGGTCCTCTTTTTTGGCCCTTAAGCCACTCATACCTCCTCTTACTATTCTTTCAATCATTATAATACAACAGAATATTGATGTGAGCTGCTGGCTTTTAAATATTTTAGCTTTCATTTCTTTGCCATTTAACTTCTCAGTTGTATTATCAACCTGATATTTCTCTGCTATATCATCCCTTTTTCTACTTCATCTTAATCTCTGTATATTTTGTTAGTCAGGGAGTTTCTCCTCCTCATGGGAATATAGTTCAACTGTCCGCAAACCATATTTCCTTTCAAGGGCACCATTATAGTATTATGATTTTGCCTGCCAAGGTTTGATTCCAATTTAATTAGGTCTGACTGTGTGCTTCAATTCTAATTAAAGAAGAATTCAACCTCAGTATGCTAATATTTAATCTTTATAATCACAACAATGATCTGATCCTTCTGTGTAGAACTCCCTAACTCATTTCATTAGAAAATGTGAAATATTAACTCAAACCTGCAGGTTATTGGAGATGGGCTATCATTTGGAAAATGTGTTCCAGGACCATGCAGAATTGCTGACGCATAGACAATTCTGGACATTGCAAATAGAAATTAAACATCCACTGGTTTTGTTTTTGCTGCCCAGGACCCACTGTGAATGTAGTGAGATACACCGACTGGCCGTCATACTTTATCCTTATCCAAGACATATTACAATGTTTTTAACAGTTAGTCTAGCACGGGACTGGTCTGAATGATTCATTGGGAACCAGCATAACTCAGTTGAGCAACAAAACCAACTTGCCCAAATTAATCCCTGAAAACCTAACTATCTTGTTTGGCTGCACATAATCACCCAATTACCTCTCCAAATACCATCCTAACCACCTGAATAAACCTTGACTAAACCTGTGCAACCTGGACTAGAATGTCAATGGGCTGTGATTAGATTGATTCTTATTGGAGATGGTCATTGCCTGGCATTTGTGTAGCATGAATATTATTTAACACTTTTTAGCCCAAGCCTGGATATTGCTTAGGTCTTCTTGCAGTTGGATATGGACTGCTTCAGTATATGAAGAGTCACAAATAGGATGCCATTGTGCAATCATTAGTGAACATCCTCACTTCTAACCTTATGATGGAGGGAACATAACATGTTTATGCCACTTCATGCATGCACCTTTGAGCCCTTCTCATTATCAATATTGGATGGGATGCAAGGATGAAAACATAAAGTTCACCTATATTTGAGATCTCTCACGTAATAAACTAATTTATTATTATTTAAACAATATGCATTCTAAATTCACTTTGCTAAATATTTTATCAGACATAAATATAGATATATCATTATATCCAATGTAGATACGATAACATGACTACAACTAGTTTCACTCAGCTAAAAGTGCATCTTTCACTACTTACTCAGCTAAAAGTGCATCTGAATGCTATCTTGTTTCGAACTATGAACAAAATACTTTTGTGCTTATTGGTGAGACTGAGGAGCTTCAATCTTATTGTGAAAGTAATTGTACATCAAATATGTTGGACAACTGCTTGCACAAATCAAAATTCATGCAGCAATGCGTTTTACGGGGATTATTACATTTCCTAATTGACAGCGGTTTGCAAGGACTGTTGTGAAAATAAGGTGTTAACAAAGGTTCCCACAAAATAATGATAGGTATGATAAATACTGCATTAAGCTGATTATTGTGTGTAACTGAGGTGGGTGACTCTTAGGAACAGGAATATTGTATTCTGAGCTTGAAGTTCTCCACAAATGCCACTTTCAGCTTTGTAATTAAATTTAATGGCACAAAATTGAATGAACAAGTACTGATAGGAAATGTTAAATTCTTTTTCCTGTGTAACCAACCCTTCATTGAGAGTATGTAGTTGGAAATTAAGTAAAATTGTGAGCGATGCCAATTACATTGGAAAACTTAGTTAGCCGCCTTGACTGTTGAATTCATTATATCTTAGTAATAGTCACTAACTAAGTTTGCTCCCCAATCTTTTTCTCAGCATAATTAAATTGTGAGTGCTAGGTTGGACCCCTAGCTAAGTTGGATCACCTTAGTTTTTAGAGTTGCAAACTGCTTTGACCTTTTTGAAAGTAGGCTAGTTTAGATCTTCAACTGGAAAAATATTTAAATGTCTCTATTGAGATTTTAATGGGCATTCAGTGTTGTCAGAACAGACTATACATGAAAATTCTAGTAACCTGAGTATAATTGGCCCTTGAAGAATTATAGGTTACCATTTGCATGATATAGAAAAATGTACAAGTCTTGTTAATAACATCTGGACACAGACTTTCTATCAGGAAGTTAGCATTAAACATCCTGATAAAAAAAAATGACAGGAATCAGAATAATCAGTTTAAGACATAGAAACAGAAATAGGCCCTTCAGCCCATCAAATCCTGCTCCATCATTCAATGGCTGATCTGATAATCCTCAACTCCACTTACCTGCCTTTTCCCCATAACCTTAGAATACCTGACTGACTAAAAATATGTCTATCTCCACCATGAATATACTGAATGACGCAGCCTCAACTGCCCTCTGTAGTAAAGAATCCCACAGACTCAAAACATTCTGAGAGAAGAAATTCCTCAGCATCTCTGTCTTAAATGTGTGTCCATCCTATCCTGAGAATATACCCTCTGGACCTGGACTTTTGCACAAGGGGAAACAACTTTTCCTTCACCTATTCTGTCAAGTCCTCTAAGAATTGATATGTTTCAATAGGTTTCCTCTCATTCTTTTATATTCCACTAGTACCTTACGTTAAATTCTCATCATAAGACAGTCCCTCCATACCTGGTAGCAGCTTGGTGCATCTTCTCTGGTCTACCTCAAATGACAGTATGTCTTTCCTTGGTGAAGGGACCCAGAACTAAACCTCCAGTTTTCTTTTTCTTTGGCAACAGCAATTGAACAACTTGATTTCAATTTGCACCCTAACTCCTTCAGCTCTCATTAAAGATCATTAAAGTTTGATTAAGTTGCCACAGGCAATGCAGGGCCAAATAGTAGAATAAAACTGCAGAGCTGGCGATAAAGAGATTGCACAGATCTGTGGCAATGTCTCTAGAGAATCATAGCTTCTTCCTGGGCAGGATCCTGCAGATCTACTGCACCAGGCCTATAAAATGTATGGGCTGAGTGAAGTATTGTGTAAAATGTTGATGCCAACCACCTCTTAGAAGAAGGCACCGCCAACCTTTCCCACTTCACTTTTCATTCTCCATCTGGATGATGACAATATACTATGGAAGTGGCTTTCATTGCATTCTCTCTTATCAAACAGATCAGGATGAATTAGCATATGGCATGACAATATGGTAGGATGCCATGGTAGAGAGCCCTTGCATAGTATGTGCCACTCTGTGCCCCACATGCAAGCAGGCTGACATATACAAATTGTAAAAGCTATTACTGCAATGATGCATTGTTGATATGTGATCATGCTCAGGAATGTGGGTGGACCAATCCCAAATTCCACTGAGAAGATGTGACCACTTTCTTGAAGCTCAGAATTCCATGCATTGTAGGTCCAGCCACAGTCATTAATTAAGGAATTCCAGGACTTTTACTCAGCGACAATGAAGGGACAGTGACATTTTTCCAAGTCAGGATGAGATTGGAAGGGCTATTACAAGTGGTGGCATTCTTATGTTTCTGCCATCCTTGTCCTAGGTGATAGAGGATACAGATTGAGAAGGTGCATCTTGTAGTTGGTACTGAGTGTTAACATTGGAGGAAATAAATGTTGAAGGTGGTGGATCAGATGCTCACCAAGTGGGCTGCAGTTATTACATAAATTGTTGTTTTCTCTTGACCTAGCTGCTCACTGCTTGGCTACTCATGCCCAATGGTATGTCACATACTGATGCTAACTCTGTAATTACCCTTGAAATTGCTTGCACTATCAGTATCTGAGCTTGTGACTATTGGATTAGTGATTGCCAGATCATGTGATGGTAACACTTTCCGAGTGGTCTAGAAACTCTCAGCCAATATCATTGGGCTCAATGGCAGTCAGATGTTAGTTTTTTTTGGATATCTGAAAGCAAATAAATTGAAGGGGCAGGTAGAAGTGAAGGACGGTCAGAATACAAGAAATATATGGCTACATTATCTGCAGCTTGCACTCTACATTGGACATCTGAATGAAGGTGAAGTGATTTGAGAAGAGGCATATTGTAGAAATATATCATCACTATTCTGAGGTGTTTCCCACAACACTGTAATCAACAACTTCTGTCACAACTGTCCCAAAGAGTAGGAGCATGGGTCTGCTCTGCAGGGGTCAAATGAGTGGACATGCATGGTTCTGCTCCATCTCCTCCTGCTATGGCCATTTTGTTCTGCGTGTGGGAGGGAAGAATGTCAGAGATTTAGTTACATTATATTGTAAGATCATCATGGTCATCATCAGCGTCTCAACAGTTGAGGATGACATTAACAGTTTGCGCAGCCTGAGGTGACTCAGCAGACCAATCCTGGAGCATCAGGTCTTTGTGCAGAGAGACAAGAGATGCCCTGACAAAGATAGTTCTCAAGCTGGGATTCTGCTGTCCTGGTGCATTAGTCACTTCTCCACAGCAGTGTGTGTGCAGCAATATCTAGTTGTTTTATGACTTGCTGGATGGGCCACCTTTTGATGATGCAATTTACAGGAAGTTCCTTCCTGACACTGCTGTCAAAATGCCCTTGTTAACAAAGCCTCCAGAATTCCAGAAAACACTTCTCCTTGAAATTAGGTGTTGTGGTTAAGCTCTGAAAAGAGGATCTGCATTGCAAGCTATCGACTTGATGCCAATGCAGTGTCTAGAGGAGCAGAGCAGATTTCACACAACGATGATTGTGATGCCAGAAGAATTGGTTTCAATGAAGATGCTGGAGGTTGTAAACCTATCCTCCCATTGGACTTAAAATGCCTTGCAGAGCCACAACTACTGGTGGAAATTGTGTGATATTCTTGTTGAGGATGAGTAGCTGGAATTATGTGGAAACAGCAAGAGGTGGGTGTGAGGCAGGAAGCTTTAGAAGTACTGTGAGGATGAGGTGAAATATCTGAAGGCAAAATTTTCCTGGCGTTGCGAATCTGGATTTGGAATTATGCAGGATGTGGGGTTGTGGAAAATATGGGAACTGTGTCAAGATGGCTCCTTGGATCATTCGCACTGCTGAAGAGATTCCCTAGGAACAGGCAGGGATATAGAGAAGCTGATCATATCATGAAGGAGGGATCCACCTAAGCTGATTATGAACTCAGGTCTGATTTTAAGGGGTGCACGGTTATTTTGATCCCATCTTCTCAGCATGGAAGTTAATATCTTCCTGGTGGTGGCCTTGCCATTCCTGATCTTACTCAGCAATTTAACTTTGCCACTGCAATATTAAGGGGAACAGCAGTTGCTGAGGCACCCTGACACCCCACACACAACCCTGAATAGGAGAAAAAGCAAGCAGATGATTAATTAGGAAGTTGTCTCAGTGAAGATTGCAGTATGTGCTTCTGGTAAGTACAATTGTAGGAACCCATATTGCTGTAATATTCAGAGAATGCTCTCTGTTTAGCAGTAAAATCCAACATTCAATGTTTGATCTCAGGTGTTCACTGCACTGTCATGATTGGTTATCTCAGTTGGTGGGCGAGCAGCCCTATGGTCTCCTGAGACTATGATGACTTGGTGCAGATCTCTAAAAGTTGAGTGATGTGGGTGTGGTTCGATGGGCAGTGTGAGCGATTGATGGAATGAAGGGGAGAAGATGTCAATGCTAAGATACATTCAGTGACCTTGACCACTCATTGAGGTCTTGAATTTTCTTTGACATAGATACCAGGCCCTTGGGAATCTCCCATACTACCAATGCCAATCCTTCTTTGAGAGCTTTGTGGCCCCTTACAGAAACATTGATTTCCTCCATCTTTCCATGTTGTAGACAAAAGCTAACAGCATCATATCATAAAACCTTAGAGCCCTCTTTCTTCACTATTGCCTTCCTTGTTGCATTTTTCCTTTGTAGTCAGTTCTGACACAGTCAGTAGCTACTTCAATACAATGAATGCAGTGTCCCATTAAGAAGGTCTGGCTACTGTACAGTTGTGCCAGGTAGCTGACACAAATGCTCCCCCTCCCCCCTGCCCCAACCCCAAAACATGCTCTTTGGTTCCTGTTGAATGTACAGCTAGCCTGCAGCATGTAAAGTGCTAGACTGGAGGCTGAGATCATTGAAAGAAAAGACAGCATAAAGTTCTCATGCTGCTTGCTTCCAAGGAATGGGTGCAGGCAGAATACAAATTCCACATCCACACCCAAACAGAGGAGGAACCAAATTCCCCTCCAGTCAGACTAAATGTTCAGGAAATTACTGATTGCTCCTCTGAAAAGAATCCAGACTGCAATTATACTCGTGAAGAGAGATTACATTTTCAAATTGCTAGTCTTTAACATTACTAGCAAATATAAAACAACTCCCATTTCAGTGACTTTTTCCATTTAATCTGAGAGTTGTTGAACAAAAAGTCAAAATTGCTCTCTTACTTCATTTGCTATTGTCATGGAAACAACGCCTGAATCTATTTTAAGTCTTATCTGCATAACCTCCTATTATATATTCTGCCGACTAACAATAAGGATTTAATATTTAAAACAGCTTTGCTTCCATGAAAGCCACTATTTCTGCGATCTTTGAACAAGTCATCTTTGCTATTTATTAAATCAGTAATGCTCCTTTCGGTTGTTCTCAAGTGAATAATCTGATAGCAAAACAAATTCTTACATTTTAAAGATATTGACCCAGAAATTCTGTTGGTCTGACAGTCATTGGAGAAATGGACAGTTATTGGAGAAATGGACAGTCATTGGAGAAATGCAGATTAGAGTGTGCATCAGGACCAAATACAAATCCTGATGCAGTACACTCCTTGGAAACTGTCCAGGAAATTGGAAATTCTGATTGGCAATTATCCTGTAATTACAACACTCTGAAAAAGACCCTGAAAATTGGATATTTCAGACAGTCCCAACTTCGTTAAGCTTAATAGTTAGCCAGGAAGGCTACAACCTTTTCCTAACTCCAAAGTAATTGTTAAGCTGAACTCTGATTTGCCAAGGAAGCCATTCATTACAACCCCATGATCCCTGACAATCCTGGATCTGACACCCTATACCCTCTACTGACCACAATCTGACATCCTATCCCCCCAATCCAACATGGGCACATCCCCCATCCTGAATACAATATCTTTGACCTCACTGACCTATGACCTGACATATCCCCCACAGACTAACACCTCCTGCTCATGTCCTGACATCTCTGACCCCAATATGAAACCATTGTCTCACCAACCCTCCCACACTGATTTGAACCCACTCACCTCTCCCCATCCCACCTGGGCTAGCAGCCCTTTTGAGTCGATGCCTCCCCTCTAACCTGGCATGACACTCTTCCCCCAGATTTGACAACTTCACTCTCCTGGCTCAACACCCTTCCCATTTCCAACCTGACACCCTTCCCCCAATGCTCTTCCTGTCAATTCAATCAACCCAAAATCTCCACCTCCCTGAACTGATTTTGCATCCCAGAGGCAGACAGCTGTGGGGGGCAGATAAAACATTACTGAGATAGGTAGGAGGAGAAGGAAGTGAGGCTGTTACCGTCTGCCATTACCATATCATCGTAATAACAGTAAGGAATGTGGTGGACAGCCCTCACGCACTTTTATGTGTGTTAATTAATGGCTGCCCCTTACTCATTGAATACTAGTACCCTCGTATTTGAGTCCAATTTGGTCTGAAGAAGGGCTTCCTGGTACCAAAGGTTTTCCTACAACAATGGCTGCATGCCTAACTAACCCCCAGCCACTTACCAAAACTGCCTTGCTCCTTTACTAAGTTCTACCTAATTAGCCTTGGTACACACGAATATATTAACTTAGTTGTGAGGGTACTGTCATTCATTCTGTTCTCTTCTAAGTATGATCCCACCAGCCACTGTATCTCCCCGGCCGAATTCATTGGCATCTCTTGGGGGGCAGGGAACCCTGTTTGATTGGTTGAGCTGTTCTGCCAGCAGTCAATTGGCTGTCTACCATTGACGAGCTTTGACCCTGGGTGCTACAGACTGTGAAGTGGGGTCTCCCTTCAATATTGAGCAGGTTGGTTGTACCCTTGCCACAATGACTAAATCCAGCCAATTATTTCAGCATTCCAGACAATATTAGTCTTCCGTGTTAACTGTGCTTCAGGTAAAAGGTTACATTCAGAATAAAGCTACACTTATCTTTATTGTGAATACATTTTAGTCTCATTCATATTTGTGTTATACAACAAATTTCCATATCAGTCATTCTCAGGATTTCTGAGAAAGTTTGTCAGTTTTGTGTCAAAAGGTGGTTTATATGCACAAATAGATTCTCATCATTATTTCAGAGAGCACCTTTATAGAGATGTTTATTTGATTGAATTACATTCAACCCAGTTACACATTTAACCCACCAGGACAATAAGTCTCATTGTAAAGTTTGTTAAACAAAATGGGACATTCCCATCAACACAAAACCGATGTTATGTTATTCAGGTATGTTATTTAGGGAGAAAATAAAAAATAGATTTTTAAATACAAATTGAAATTCAAATCTAAGCAAAATGCAGGTGAGATAGTTATTCACTAATCCTCCAGGTCCATTATTATTAGTAATGATTTGATAATTTTGTGAACTGTTTTAAAAACTGAAATGTGACAGATGCCTCTTATAAACTAATTAAACTCACATTCAGAGTAACTGCAAGATTGCTCTGTGTTACTTTGGAGTAATTTAAACATTCATGTCCACAGTTCTCACTTACAAGTAAAAGTTGCAAGTTGCTATAGTGGAAGTTCTAATTTGTCTTGCCCTTCCTTGAATAGCACTCCAAAATCTACACTTGACATTAAAACCTATGTGATGGCATACAAAACATACCAATAGTGCCAAACTCACAGCTAACTCTCACGCCTTCCACATACCTTCAGCTACACAGCAATGTTCGCCACATCATTATTCACATTACAACACAATCTCTGCCATTTCTCCCTGTTGCATATCCACAGAAAATAACAGACACTTTGCATTTCCTTTTGAAGAGGTAGTGTTTTACAATTTAGGTTGGCTGTGACTGAAGCCATCGCATGTGGCATCATTGACAACAATCAGAATAATGGCAAGTTTTTATGCATCTTCCAAAGTGTCACTTCACCCTCATCTTCCAATCTGGCTTTAAGTGGAAGCTGTAGATAATGTGACCATGGATCACTTGTTTTCTACTCCTTTCATTCCTTCTGCAATTTTGATTTCTGATGCCTGAGATTTGTTGCCTGGCCATATAATGCAGCCTCGCTGTGATGATTGAGAACAACACAAGACCTCTGATGATGAAGCACCATGTGACAGTTAACATTCACAGTCATGAGTTGCTGGTGCTGCCAGTAGGGGGTGATGTGGAGTCAGATCAAAACAATTGCTAAGGGGCCTCTGTTCATAAAGGTACAAGGGCAGATGGAAGACAAATATACCTCCCTCAACTCCACTTGTCTTGCTACCTACCAGTTTTAGATCAGTAGATTTGAAGGGTTCCAGGTACAAAACTAAAAAGTCATTTTTTTCTGACCACACTGCATCTGGGAAATCTTTAGCTGAAGCTTTAGCAAAAGAGGCCATTGGACCTAGAACCTCTTATCCAACCTTATTTATACGCAGGAACGTAATTTTAAGATGAAAAGTAGGTTGTTTAGAAGGAATTTACAGACTGGAAATTTCACGCAGTGGTTGGTGGGAATCTGGAATGTACTGTCTGGGAGGGTGGTTGAGGATGCTAGAGGCTTGGTGAAATTTAATTTTGACTTTTTTGCTTAGGTCTAAACTGTAGAGAAAAATAACAGTAGCCTCTGATACAATTCATTTGTTGTACTCATTGGTACAATATAAACCATTAAACTATGAATATTGTAATATTCTGGAAACAGGGTGTTTCAGTGAATGACATATTTAAATATTTCAGTGCTTACAACATGCAATCATACCTCGGAACAAGGGTGGGGTTTTTCTGAGGTTTTCAATAATTCAAGGGTCACTGAACAGCACTTCAAGGTTGCCAGGTTTTGTTTGAGTCAGAGAGAGAGAGATGGAGAATCAGGAGCAGTGGAATAGGCTGTAAACAGGAAAGGTGCTTTTCTGTGCTGCTGAAAAGGTGGCTGAAATTCACTAACTATGTGCAGTCAATATTCAGGAAAAAATCCCAAGGGCTGTTTGATAGCCCCATGCAGCCTGGCCTCAGAAAAGCCTTGGGTGCAGCTACATTTTAGAACCAGGACTCAGGAAACACTCTGGTAGCCATGATAGTTCAGAAACAGTTGATGAGCATTAATAGAATCATAAAATCCCGACAGCCCATTGAGTCCATACTGACCCCCTGAACAGCATCCCAACTAGACCCAACCCCCCCTCCCCTATTCCTGGAACCCGGCTTTTCCCATGGCTAATTCACCTAACCTGCACAACACTGGACACTACAAGGCAATTTATCATGACCAATTCACCTAACCTACACCATCACCTTGATAAATTGCTATGAAATCTCTATGTTAGTTAGTTTGAACAGTTTTGGATTATTTGTTACTTTGGTTAGACCTTCAGCATGTGACTCTTATACCTATCATGTTACTCCGGTCATTCAGTTTGTCTCTAGCACCACTTTGTTTTTTTTATTATTATCTTTCTGCCTCAATTAATTAGATTATAGTCATCCCCTTGTTTGTTATTCAACTATTGACACTTTACTCACCATGTGTATCACTCTTGGTCACCTGCAGGGACTTATTACTTGATATTCCACTCACACCAGTTGCGTGATCTTTTGATCTCTTTGCCATTGATCTCTCGCCTATTAATTCTGTGTATGTGTGCTCATCTCTCTCACTGCACCTGACAAAGGGGCTGTACTCTGAAACCCTGTGATTTCAAATAAACCTGCTGGACTGTAACCTGCTGTCCTGTGACTTCTAAACTTAACAAAAAGCCTTGCTGAAAATCCAGGTTAGCTGTTTGAAAAATTCAGTCAAATTAGTTAGATATGATCTCCCTTAAAATGATGCTGTTTGATTCTTGCCTTTCCAATTGCAGATGTGAATGTTGACCTCCCAAATCTTAGTTTCAAATTAATATCCAAATTCTTGATCAAACTATGCCTGTGTTGAATGTAACAAGCAAAATTGATCAATAAAATCCACAAGCAAGCTATGCTAAGGGCTACTGGTAGGCAAATATATATCCAATATTTTGAAGGAGAGAAACTTATTTTGAAATGTAATAGAATGTAGCTTGGTTGTCTCGTCACATCATTCAAAATTAGGCTGAATTATGTAGTGTAGTATTTATGACTTTACAATGCTTTATTTTCATAAACTACAGATTACATGGATTGTGGACTATTTCCTAGAATTTCTATTTATTGAACTCAGCTAAAAACGCTTTCAGTGTTGTTTCTATTGGCAAGGAATGCCTCCTTTTTTTATATTTGTGCAAAATGATGTGTTGAGGTGTTTTTACAAATGAATAGAAGTCATCAATCAAGATAACAAGTTACAGCACAGGAAAAGATGGCGAAATATTGATCGATACCTTGGAATGGAACAGAGACTTTTCAAAAATAGCTGCATGAATATGATAGAACACTGACTGAAAAAAAAGCAGCATGAATGAGATAGAGCCTTCTGTTTATGTAGGGTGCACTGCATATTTCACCAAAGCTGTTACATCTGATATGTCACAGATAGAAATCACATCAAAAGTACTATTGTTATATCTTTGGACAGCAAGAATTTTGTTCACAACTTTACAGCATTTTAACTAAATTGACATGCACATATGAAAGGGACATGGTGGCTCAGTGGCTAGCACTGCTGCCTTGCAGCACCTAGAGCCCAGGTTCAATTCCAGCCTTTGGTGACTGTCTGTGTGGAGTTTGCACGTTCACCCCATGTTGGCATGAGTTTCCTCCCACAGTCTGAAAATGTGCAGGTAAAATGGATTGGTCATGCTTAATGAAGTGTAGGCTAGATGGATTAGCCATTGTTATCCCTGCAGTCTTACAGGGTTAGGTCTGGGTGGAATGCTCTTTGGAGGGTGAGTGTGGACTCACTGGGCCAAAAGGCCTGATTCCACACTGTACAGACTCTTTATTTTCAGAGTTTGAAAATGGTTTTATTACTGAGAAAGAAACATCACCCGAGAAATAAAACAAATGAATATAAATAACATAATTTTCTAGATTGCTTCATCCAAGGAGGAATATGAATGTTGTGGAGATCTATCTTTTCTCATCTCTTACTGTTTAACGCACTAAAACGTATGGCCTCAATTTGCAGTTTACTGCAATCATATTTATAAACCAAATTGTGAGAAAACTGATAATACATTAACTCAGACAGCTCATCCTAATAGAAATGTGGGGTTGGAACTGGAATAGCTACACATTTTATTTCATTTAAATCTCCACCAGATTTATTTGTTTCATATGATTGCTTTCTGATATTTAAAGAAACCATTATACTAGAACTCTTGTTTTCTGGGACTGTATAAATCAATTAGCTTTGTACCGTGTTATTTGATTTAAACTTTTTATAATGGGGATTGTATCCAATCCATTAATATTCTGCACAAGGCTGATGTAGATCTGTGGAAGCACTGGGCAAGAACATTGAATATCAACAAAATAACGTGTCAAAGCAAATTACTGCGGATGCTGGAATCTGAAACCAAAAGAGAAAATGCTGGAAAATCACAGCAGATCTGGCAGCATCTGTAAGGAGAGAAAAGAGCTGATGTTTCGAGTCTAACTGACCCTTTGTCAAAGCTTTCATTAATGCTAGCTTTCAAAACTACAATTTAATGAAAACTTGAATCATCCTGAAATTGGGTAGTTCAGAATCCGTGGGTGGAATTTAATTTAGACGAGGGGCATCTCGCCCACCAACAGGAGGCCAGTGGGGAGGAAGGCAAAATGTTCTTTGAGGAAGATCCACTACCTTAATAACGTCAAAACCCCCTGCAATAGATAACTCAATGGCCCTCTGCCTTCTCACAGAATGGCTGACTATCAGGCTGGAAGCTCCTCATGGCTATCTACACTGGAAGGAGAGTGGTGGTAGCTGCTAGCAATACACCAATCAGCATCCCAGGATTAATGGAAAACCCAGGCAAAAATAAGTAAATACAGCATGGTAGTCCTGGGTGCACTTACTAGCTGGAGTGTGGAAGGAGACTTCAGATTAGTGGGCAGTGGGTTTGGAGTTTGTAGTACCCATTCCCAATGCTGAGTACTTCTGTCTCTGCATACTAGGGAATGGTCTTTCAGGAGCCTTCTGTGGGGTTTGTTTCTTTGGCCTCCCCACATGATGACTGCTCCATTGCTGTGGAATGAAAACTAGCATAAACAAGGCGAGAGCCTTTGGCTGATATTGATTATACTTTGCCGTGGGGATGGAAGGCCGTTCATGAGCCTTTTCACTCTAGATGCGAGCATAAGAGGTACAGTTAGTAAATTTCCAGATGACACCAAAATTGGAGGTGTACTGGACAGGGAAGAGGATTACCTCAGATTACAACAGGATCTTGACCAGATGGGCCAATAGGCTGAGAAGTGGCAGAAGGAGTTTAATTCAGATAAATGTGAGGTGCTGCATTTTGGGAAAGCAAATTTTAGGAGGACTTATACACTTAATGGTAAGATCCTAGGGAGTGTTGCTGAACAAAGAGACCTTTGAGTGCAGGTTCAAAGCTCCTTGGAAGTAGAGTCGCAGGTAGATAGGATAGTGAAGAAGGCGTTTGGTATGCTTTCTTTTATTCGTCAGAATATTGAGTACAGGAGTTGGGAGGTCATGTTGCGGCTGTACAGGACATTGGTTAGGCCACTGTTGGAATAATGCTTGCAATCTGGCCTCCTTCCTATCGGAACGATGTTGTGAAACTTGAAAGAGTTCAGAAAAGATTTACAAGGATGTTGCCAGGGTTGGAAGAGGTGACAAGTAGGTTAGACCAGGGAAACCCAGTGGATGTCGTCTATCTAGACTTCCAAAAGGCCTTTGATAAGGTGCCACACGGGAGGTTGCTGAGCAAGGTGAGGGCCCATGGTGTTCGAGGTGAACTACTGGTATGGATTGAGGATTGGTTGTCTGACAGAAGGCAGAGAGTTGGGATAAAAGGTTCTTTTTCGGAATGGCAGCCGGTGACAAGCGGTGTCCTGCAGGGTTCAGTGTTGGGGCCGCAGCTGTTCACATTATATATTAATGATCTGGATGAAGGGACTGGGGGCAGTCTAGTGAAGTTTGCAGATGATACGAAGTTAGGTAGACAGGCAGGTAGTACTGGGGAAGTGGGGAGGCTGCAGAAGGATCTAGACAGTTTTGGAAAAAAGAATAAAAGCATAGACTACTTTCTAAACGGTGAGAAAATTTGTAAAGCCAAAGCACAAAGGGATCTGGGAGTGCTAGTCGAGGATTCTCTAAAGATAAACATGCAGGTTGAGTCCGTGATTAAGAAAGCGAATGCAATGTTGTCACTTATCTCAAGAGAGTTAGAATATAAAAGCACCGTTGTGCTACTGAGACTTTATAAAGCTCTGGTTAGGCCCCATTTGGAGTACTGTGTCCAGTTTTGGTCCCCACACCTCAGGAAGGACATACTGGCACTGGAACGTGTCCAGCGGAGATTTACATGGATGATCCCTGGAATGGTTGGTCTAACATATGAGGAACGGCTAAGGATCCTGGGATTGTATTCATTGGAGTTTAGAAGATTAAGGAGAGACTTAATAGAAACTTACAAGATAATACATGGCTTGGAAAGGGTGGACGCTAGGAAATTTTTTCCGTTAGGCGAGGAGACTAGGACCCGTGGACACAGCCTTAAAATTAGAGGGGATAAATTCAGAACAGAAATGCGGAGACATTTCTTCAGTCAGAGAGTGGTGGGCCTGTGGAATTCATTGCCACAGGGTGCAGTGGAGGCTGGGACGCCAAATGTCTTCAAGGCCAAGATTGATAAATTCTTGATGTCTCGAGGAATTAAGGGCTATGGGGAGAATGCGGGTAAGTGGAGTTGGCCCATTAGCCATGATTGAATGGCAGAGTGGACTCGATGGGCCAAATGGCCTTACTTCCATTCCTATGTCTTATGGTCTTATGGTCTTACGGAGGATTTGAGCTAGTGGGAGAGGCTGAACAGGCTGGGGCTGTTTTCCCTGGAGCGTCGGAGGCTGAGGGGGTGACCTTATAGAGGTTTACAAAATTATGAGGGGCAAGGATAGGGTAGATAGACAAAGCATTTTCCCTGGGATCAGGGAATCCAGAACTAGAGGGCAGAGGTTTAGGGTGAGAGGGGAAAGATATAAAAGGGATCTCAGGGGCAACTTTTTCATGCAGAAGGTAGTACGTATATGGAATGAGCTGTCAGAGGAAGTGGTAGAGGCTGGTACAATTGCAATATTTAAGAGACATTTGGATGGATTTGGAGGGATATAAGCCAGATGCTGGCAGGTGGGACAAGATCGGGTTGGGATATCTGGTTGGCATGGATAGGTTGGACCGAAGGGTTTGTTTCCATGCTGTACATCTCTTTGACTCTATATAATCACGTTAGAGACAGGAAATCATCAGGTTCCATACTCTGTAGTCTCTCACTGTCACCAGCAACCTCCCTCAAGCCCCTTCCACCTCCTAACTCACTTTGGGGAGAGTGTGAAATTCCATACTTTGTGCATGACCTTAGTCACAGCAATATGCTAATGCCAGTGAATGGTAGCAACACAGTACAACAGATGTCAACAATCTCGATCCATACAGCATTACTGGCTCAACCTACTTGTAATGTGAGGCAATGTGGTTGTGTAGGTTATTGAAGTTCCTGTGCGTTTCTTATAGTAATTAAGCATCCATTTCTACCCATGACATCCTGTTAAGGTAGATTCTAGATTGAGACAGAGTGAGAGATGAGACCCAGGAAATGTCTAATTACATAGAGGGAAAATCAGAAAATCATTGAAAATAACCAAATAATTATTTACCGTAACTAATGCTCATTGATCAAAAACTAAGCTAACCCACTTTAAAAACTCTAGATCTTAACTGACTAATGTTCAAGAAATGAGTTAGAATACCAAAGAAATACATTCATTGATTCACTAAGTTACAGTAGTTTAAGCAATATGTCAGGATTGGAGCAAATGGGTTTTTGGGAACAATGAGAATAAGGTATTTTGAGATATTTTGTCACCAAATCATTGAGCTGGAATCAGACCCACAACATCCTTAGAGTGATGGAGCCACAGATGTCTACAGCATGGAAACTGGTCATTCAGCCAAACTTGCCAATGCAGCCCAGTTTTCACAATTTAACAAGTCCCATTTGCCTGCGTTTGTGGAGGTGGAGGAGGTGATGGAGGTGGAGTAGTTATAGAATTATTCATCCCAGAGAATAGTCAAACAACAGTGAAAAGCACGAGTGCAGGAGAGTGACAACATGACTGGCTAACTGGGTGAGAGATATTAGGACAACTTGTGAAGCAAGACCAACCTGCATAAAATACGCTGTGTGAAAAGAAATAAAAAGGTTGGGGATAGGTTTGCCAGAATGATGACCAAGTTATCATGGAGTAGAACATGAAGAAGAAGATGGGAAAAATAGAAATGTTTTCATTATTGGGGTTCTATAATTATGAGGATTAATAATGTTCATTCATAATGCTTTTAGGTTATAATTCTCTAAGGGTATGTTCCTACCCAATCCCAAATAAAAGACGTTATCCTTCAGCTATGTCAGAATCTGGGGAAAAGGAAGGCAGGATCCAGTTGTCCCTGGTTGGATAAGCAATATAGGAAAGATTAAAGAAAGGAGTTTGATAAGGCAGTAGCAGGAATAAGTAGTGAAATTATAAGGCAAGGACTTATGGGATTACCACCTGAGCCATGGAAATCAGGTGCTAAACTATTCCCAACTTCAAAGTCTGAGTGGATGCCTGGCAGGTTGCTTCTCTGGGCCTCCATGTTCACCTTCATTCATCACATCTCATGGCATGCTCCATGGGTAACAAACCCCTTCACCTTTCATCCAGCAGAGGACGACATCAGCAAAACACTGGTATTAAGGCCAAACTTGACACTCAGCACTTTAGTAATGTACTATAGAGCTCAATGGCACCTGACAAAGCCATGCCTCTGCCAGATCATGATGCACACAGAGACACACACACATCTCTCACAACTGCACAGGATCTCAGGCATCTTGGATTGTTCTCTTAATGCTCATTTACTTTGTGTTTGCTCCATAATGTTGATTTCTTCCAGATCTTCCTGTACATTAACAATCTTTTCAGTAGATTGATGATAGAAAGTTTGTGGTTTATCCTGTTACATTATTTCCACTTCCAGCTCTTCATCCTGAACGTGGAATTGACTAACCATTATATGCTGAAAAATTTACATTTATAGGTTTCATCGTGGCTTCCGATGTCTGTGGTTACATGTTTCGTGGAATTTGCTGGACGGTATATTTGCCTTTGTGTCAACTTTAGCCAATAACAAAGAATCACTAGTTTCTGAGGATAGATAATTTGAATTTTTGTCAGGGTTTGAGGGTTTGAGCTATAGGGAGAGGCTGAATAGGCTGGGGCTGTTTTCCGTGGAGTGTCAGAGGCTGAGGCGTGACCTTATAGATATTTATAAAATCATGAGGGGCATGGATAGGGTAAATAGATAAAGTATTTTCCCAAGGGTGGAGGAATCCAGAACTAGAGAGCATAGGTTTAGGGTGAGAGGGGAAAAATTTAAAAGGGACCTAAGGGACAACTGTTTCATGCAGAGGGTGGTGCATGTATGGAATGAGCTGCCAGAAGAAGTAATGAAAGCTGGTACAATTGCAACATTTAAAAGACATTTGGCTGGGTATTTGAATAGGAAGGGTTTAAAGAGATATGGACCAAGTGCCAGCAGATATCTAGTCAGCATGGACGAGTTGGTCCAAAGGGTTCTGTTTCCATGCTGCACATCTCTATGACTTGAGGACTCTATATGTGTGACAATATTAGTGTCTTCCATGAGATTGATAGTGTGAAACATGTGTTCATCATTCCTTGGCTCATTGTGTGCAAATGCAGACTTTGGTTTTTTGATCGCTTTGTGTATGCACCTCTGGAGGAATACCAGGTGGACTTTACTATAGCTTGAAAGTACTCCTTGTGTATGGTCTGTTTGGATTGCAACAGAGCATTTTGTAGCAGCATCTAGTGCACTGCACCTGCCAATGACTTTTTCTGACAAGTCTCTTGCAAAATTAATTGAAAGCACATAATTTTGTGGGTACAAAGCAAAGGTGACACTTTCTACTATTTTTGCTACATTTGGGTGTTCTAGTGACTGTGTCTCTATCACATTTCTCCATAGTACTTACACATTTTGTCCACCTATGAGGATCACTCCTACTTACATTCATCATTCAGTCGGTCTTCATTGCTATAAGCCTTCAGTTTGCCCAGGAAATCTTTCTGGAAAGCTTTCGAAGGAATGGATGCAATCATTAGCACAACAATTTTATTTGCTAGTCCAAATCTGAAAGATCTCATTATCAACCATTTTCTCTGCATCTGCTCATGAAGTGGGTAATGAATGTTGTAGGAATCTGCCTAAATAACATGACTTCTAGTAAATGAATATGCAAGTTTAATGTACCTCTGAATTGGTTTTCTACTGTTGTCCATAGCGTTTATAGATCTTGGCTATTAATGTTAACATGTTAAGTTTGTGTAGACCTACATTTCCAATTGCAAAACAAATCTTTATGGATTACTTTTCTCCATCAAGGAACCAGGTTGAGAAACTATAGTTTGGAATACTATGTAAATATTTTAAATTCCATTAAGAAGTTTGCTGGTCCCAATGCAAACCGGAGAATATTATTTACCTTTCTCATATGAGTTAAACTCTTTCAAGACAAAGACTTGTCTGCTTACAAGTAAATTTTGCACTTTAATATGATACCAGACTATCAACCAAGTGCTCTACCTGTAGATTAACTTGCATGCTGATAGTTCAAGCACAGTAGACTTCATCACTTTCCACCACTGTTCACAATGTTATTATTGATTATGAATTAATAACCAGTCGCTCATCAGGGATTAATTAACTGTGCATTACCTTATGAAAAACATTAAAACACATGTAAGTTATAAAGCCAACATTACAGTAAGTAGATTATTTTCTGTGTGCTCAGCTTGACAACTCAAAGCAGACCAATCCCAACAATGGCATGAAGAGTTGCAATGTTGTATACTCACAAGGCATAGAGTCCTTAAAAGTGAACTCTCCTACAAATAAGGAATGCATGCAATAGTAGAGATCGCAGCACATTCAGGTTCAAGATAGGTTTTTGAGATTGACATAAATAAAACAGATTTGATGGTAAATTATTCAAAATGCAAAAGAAAAATAAAAATGTCTTTCCAGCGAAGATTAATAAAGGGAAAATCTGCTAAAATATAATATTTGAATCCACTAAATTGTCAAAGTCCAATATATATTACACAGGCTAACTGAGTTCATTCAAAGATATGTTTTAATATTCACCATAGGTAAGACTGTGATTTGGTTTGGATAAGGTTGATTTTGAAGTTACAATTAATTTGGCTTCAGTGTATATTGATCCTGCAGGATTTCCTTGTAAGTACCAAATTCTGTTTATGTTATGAACAATAAATGCAAATAAACATAATGAACAAGAGTTCTGTGAGATTATGCCTTTTTTCATTTCAAGCCTGTTCTGCCATTCAGTGGGATCATGGTTTGTCCAACATTCCTCATGGCCACTTCCTGTCTTTCTCTATAACCCTTGATTCCCTGATATATCATGATGGAAGTTAATGTGTCCCCCAACTCCCTTTGTGTTGCAGCTTACTGCAGTTTTTCTCCATTTAAACAATACCTTCCTTCCTTCCAAAATGAGCAACTTCACATTTTCTCACATTACATTCCACTTACCCTATTACTTAACTATCAATATCTCTCTGTAAACTCACATGCAACTTGTTTTCCAACTGTTTTTGTGTTGTCTGCAAATTTGGCTAACAATACATTCACTTCCTTCCTGTAAGACATGAACATATATTGTAAATAGTTGCCGTCCCAGCACTAATCTCTGTGGAACTTCTCTAGTCATGGGTCATCAACCTGAAAAAAACCCATCCCCATATGTCCATGAGTCAATTCTTTATTCATACCAATGTACTACTTCAACAATGTGTGCTTTTATCTTATGACTTAACCTTTTGTGAGAAAACTTCTTGAATGCTTTCTGGAAGTCCAAATACAACACAGCTACTTATTCCCTTGGTTGACACTTCCTCAAAAAAAACTCTTAAGAAATTAGTCAAATACGATTTTCCTTTCATAAAGCTGACTCTCTTTGATAAGATTATGATTTTCCAAATGTTCTTCTGTTACTTCCTTCATTAATTCCAATTCGTTTCCAACAATAGATGTTAGGTTAATTGGTCTATAAATACCCACTTTGTTTATCCCTTTCTTTTTAAATTGGGGTGTCACATTGACAGATGTTCAATTCTCTGGAAATTCTCCAGTGAGTTTTGGAAATTTACAGCCACTACATCCACTATCTCTATAGCTACCTCTTTTAGGACCTAGGACTAGGCCAGCATTTATTGCCCATCCATAAGTGCCATTGAGAAGGTGGTGGTGACCTATGTTTTGAATTGCAGTAGCCCTTGAGATACAGGTACCCCTCCTCCCCCAACATTGTTGATAGGGAGCCATATCCATGATTGTAACCCAATGACACTAAAAGCATTGCAATATAGTTCCAATCATGATGGTGTGTGGCTTGGATAGGAACTTACAAATGGTGGTGACAATAAATGGTGGTGACACTATGCACCTGCTACCCTTGTTGTTCTAGGTAGTAGATATCACAGGTTTTGATGCTGCTGTTGAAGGACACTGAATGAGTTTTTGTAGTATATCTTGTAGATGATGCAGACTGTGTATCAGTAGAGATGTGAATGATGTTGAAGGTGGTGAATAGAGTGTTAATAAAATAGCTACTTTGGACTGCATGGTATCATAAGCTGCTTGAGTGTTGTTGAACCCAACCAGGCGAGTAGGACATGTTCTACCACACCCCTGACTTGTGGATTTTAGAGTGTGAAAAGGAATTGGGGATATGGGAGGTGAAATACTCTTGCAGAATTCATTGACTCTGACCTGCTCTTGTGGCCATGGTATTTACTTGGCTGGTCCATTGCAATTTCTGGGCAAATGTGAGGACTGCAAATACTGGCGATTAGAATAGAGAATATGGTGCTGGAAAAGTACATCTGAGGTGCAGGAAAATTGACATTTCAGGCAAAAGCCTTTCATCAGGAATTTCTGATCAATAGATGTGCCTGAGATGTTGATAGTGTAGGTGGAGGTGGGGGGTGGGGGGGGGGGTGTGTGGTGTTATTGAACGTCAAGGTGATATGTGAATATGCTCTCCCATTAGAGGTGGTCATTGTTTGGTTATTGTGATTCAAGAATTTATCAGCCCAAGGTTGAATATTGTCCTGGTCTTCTTGTACATGTACATGGACTAATCCAGTATCTGAAGAGTCGCAAAAGGTGCTGAGTATTATGTAACAATCGGTAAAAATCCCCACATCAACATTTGGATGGAAGGAAGGTCATTAAAGAAGAAGCTGAAGATAATTGGGCTCAAAACACTACCCTGAGAAAGACTGCCGAGATGCTTTACATCTGAGATGATTGACCTCCAACAACCACAATCATGTTATTTTATGCTAGATATCATTCCAATCATTGGAGAGAATTTCCCAAATTCCTATTGAGTCCAAAGGTTCATTAAAGGCACATTTGGTCAAATACTTGATCTCAAAGGCATTCACTCTGGTCTAATTTACAGATTAGATCTTTTTGGCTAAGATGAGGTCTGGAGCTGAGTGGCCCTGGCAGAACCCAGGCTGTGAAGTTAAAACTAACACAACTTTGACTGTAATCTGCAAATTTACCAACTTCCTACAACCTATCAGGTATTGTACTCTGGATTGGAACAGTTTATTACGTAAAAATCTATTATCTTGTGGTACTTCTGATCCTTTTGCCAATCACTTAAAACTTTATCCTCTGATTACTGACTCTTTGTCATTGCAACCGATTCTCTCTATTTCACATATAATTCCTTCAAATTGGAATGAAGATATCAGCGAAAGAAGACCAGAGAAGTGCTGAAGATGATTATGGAGAAAGGGAACGAACTGTTTGTCACCAATAATGGTTGGTGATTGCAAAGATTATGAAATCATCAAGAGATAATAAAGTCAGTTGTCTGCATTCTATGTGCTCTACAGCTTTCCCTTCCTTCTGCAGTTTAATTGCTTACCTTAAAATTTCTCAACGAAAACAAGTACCATTTTTTTTTGTTGCAATTCCAACAAATTCCCTTTGATTTTTCAGAATTATATATTGACAATGCATCAATAATTTAAGTTAACAATCAGATAACACCAGGTTATAGTCCACAGGTTTATTTGGAAGTATATAACCTGGTGTTGTGTGATTTTTAACTTTTTCCTTCTCAGTCTAACATTGGCACCTCCTCATCATCAATAATTAAAAATCACTTTTCATTTGTATGTTATATGTTCTTACAATTAATGCCAGAAGCACACAGCATTTTCCTATCTGTATCTGTTATTACACATTTCCTTCTTTTCATTCCACTACCTGTTACATGTGCTCTGTCTGCTCGCCTCTCTGTGACATAAGAATTTGCAAAACTCTGAAAGATGTATCTCAGGTGTGACCCAGCAGTTGCTGTGATATGATACTTCACTGGTCAGGAGCTTTCTGATATCAATCAGTGCATGGGTCAAATTGTATGATGCCCCAAGTCCAACTGATCTTTGGCATTCTATGAGATTTTGTAATCACTGAACCTGACATTATTTTTCCTTTGTTCTTTTATGATATGTGGGCATGACTGGCAGGGGCAACATTTATTGCCCATCCCTAATCATTCTTCAGCTCAACCATTTTAGAGGGCAGTTAAGGTCAACCACATTGCTTTGAGTCATAGAGATGTACAGCATGCAAACGGACCTTTCTGTCCAACTTCAGTCCATGCCAATGAGGTATTCTAAATTACTATAGTCCCATTTGCCAGCATTTAGCCCATTGCTCTGAACCTTTCCTAATCATTTGCCCATCTGATGCCTTTTAATTGTACCAGCCTCCACCACTTCCTCTAGCAGCTTGTTGCATACACACACTACCCTCAGCATGAGAAAATTGCCCCTTAGGTCCTTTTTATATGTTTCTGCTCTCACCCTAGAAGTACCAACTTAATCAAATATGTGCTTACTTTCTGCATGCATATATTTATGAATATACCTGCCTTTCTTTATGAATAAGTAAACCAAAGCACTCTAATCAACTGTCAAAAAACCTTGGTTAAAAAAATATCAACTTTTTTTTACTCTTTGCAAGATAGGACAAAATTAAAATGCGAAGAGACACTATTTTGTTCACTCCTTCCCTCTTCACCTCCTTATTACTGTGTCTTACAAATAACATCAATTATAACAATGTCGACATTTTCAAGAGCTCGCTGTAATATATGTAATTAAGGCAGTTGAGTATTGCAGAACAAGATCCCACGAAAAGTAATGACATGAATGACCAGATAATTTGGTTTTTGGATGTTATTAGCCGAAGACAAAATGTTAACCATTACTGGAATATTGCCATCATCACCTGAGTATAATGCCAGTTAGAGGCAATTTATTCTTTTTTAAACATCTCAATTATTACTAATGTCATTTTCACTTCCATTCTGAATTTAACAGAGGACAAAACAATGAAGCTTTAGCAACATGTAATCAATATTTTCTCCTTTTCATAGGAACATAGAAAAAGAAATAGGCAATTCAACCATCAGCATGCTTAAGCTTTCAATAACACAATGACTTATTGAACACTTCATTGCCCTTTCGCCTACATTATCCCTGTAATTTTATATTACATTGGTAATCAAAAATGTATCAATATCTATGTCAAATATGCTCAAAGCATGAACTTGCACAGTTCTCAGGGTAAAAAAATTCCAAAGATTCACAACCCTCTGAAAAAACATATCTTCTCATCTTAGTCCTAAGTGGCATCCCCTTATTTGTAGATTGTGTCTCCTTAGCTCTAAATTCCCTTACCAGGGGAACATCTTATCCATATTTTCCCTTCTTATCTTGTAAATAATTTGTAAGTTTCAAGGAAATTCTAGTGGCTACAAAGCTAGTTTGCCCAAACAAAGAAACTGAAGATGCTGGAATTTAAGGTAGACAAGCAGGAGGCTGGAAGAGGACAGCAAGCCAGGCAGCGTCAGGAGGTGGAGAAATCAATGTTTCAGGTGTAACCCTTTTTCAGGACTCTATACCTCCTCTGGCAGCTTGTACCATGCACTCACAAAACCTCTGTGCGAAAATCTTGCCCCTCAGGTCCTTTTAATCTTCACCCCTCACCTGAGACATATGCCCTCTAGTTATGGAGTCCCCTATCCTCAGGAAAATACCTTGCTTATTCTCCTTATCTATGCTCCTCATCTTATAAACCTCTATAAACTCACTCCTCAGCTTCCTACACTCCAAGGAAAAAGGTTATGGTCTATCCAAGCTCTCCTTATAACTTAAATCCTCCAGTCATGGTAACTTCCTTGAAAATCTTTTTAGCATCTGGTTTAGTAATTTCCTTCCTATGGTAAGGTGACTAGAATTATATGCAGTAATCCAAATGTGGCCCAGCCAATGCCTTGTACAGCTGTAACATGATGTTGCCACACCTGTACTCAATGGTCTGACCGATGAAGGCAAGTGTGCCAAACACATTTTTCACTACTCTGTCTACCTGTGATGCCACTTTCAAGAAACTATGTTCCAGCACTCAAGGTCTCTCTGTTTTACAACATTGCCCAAGGTACTTCTATTAAGTCCTGCCCTCGTTTGTCTCACAAAAATGCAACACTTCACCTCCTGACAAAATTAAATCAATCCCCAACAGTGCAAGCAAATCAGCCAGCAAAGGTATAGGTTCCAGTCCTGTCATGATCTACAAGCAGGTTGGGTAACAAATCCCATTATCCCAGAATGGCTCCTAAGTCCTCAGAAATCTGGCACCCTCCCTCCTACACCAGTTCTCCAGCCACATTTTCAATTAATGATTTTCCTATTCTTATTCTCACCAGCATGTGTCATGAGGAGTAACCTTATGATTGTTGCTTTTCAGGTTCTGCATTTTAATTTCATTCCTAACTCCATAAATTCTACTTACAGAAGGAAGTCATTTTGTAACGCTTTCCATTGAAAGTTGGCTTGGAATTCCTATTGCTTCTTCAAACAATGAGGAACTCTGTCTCATTACAACTAAATTCTATCAGAGTGACTGAGAGAAGAACAAATCTAACTTCTTGGCCTGGAAATTCTGATTCTTCATTATCAAAGGCTGATCACTGCTCCAGAGTAGACATTTCATATATATTTATCCTGTGTCTATCTTTTAGTTCACTAACAACTTGCTACACTTTTCAAACCTGTCAACATTGATCTTCTCTTGTTTGTTTTGAAATTTTGCCTCCACAATATCATTTACAATTCCCTTAGCTCTTAAAATGTGACCTACTCAGACTCTACATTTTCCTAATAATGTTAAAGAAAAATCTTTATTCATTCTCCAAAGTATATCCTCTGTTACTTTTTAAATCTAGGTCATTTTTTCCATTCCTCTTCAATCCTACATTTCAACCTATTTACTAAATTAGTATCCTCTGGCATCCGGTAAGGTCCACTTATCACATCCATATAACACAACATTCCAAAACAAGCTTTTTATAAGTCATTCCCTGAATTGTTCACATGTTTTTCCAATTAGTCTCCTCTTAACCGATGAGGCTTTCCCATTGTTACTCATGTTCTTCATTGCATCTGCACATGTTATAATTCCTAAATATTTGCATTTTTGCACTTGTTATAATTCTTTTTCTTTAAGAATATATGAATATTTCTTGGTGATTTTGTATTCTCTATCATTTTCCTTTTGTGAATCTTCATTTTCATTCTAAGTTCATGCCTTGTGTTAGTAGGCTACGTACTAGATAGCATAATCTTTCTTCTGTGCTTGCTACGAGTACTTTGTCATCTACAGATATTAATCACTTGTCTGCTCCCCGCACCCTCATTGTCTTAATGCCAGATTTTGTGTCTTGAAGTAAACTGTACTAATGATGAACCATAAGAGATCTGTGCATGGGAGAAAGAGCACTGTGAGAGCAGACATCTCGGAGTCAGAACCTTGAATAATTTAAAGGAGATTTTGAGAAGTGTAGTATCTATTACTAGTTCTCTTTAATGTAATGCAGAAGAAGTGATTAAAAAGGTGCTTGAAAGCAAACATTTGAGTTATTTAAAAATAAATTGCTATTTTTGTTATTTTAGAACAATTTTAATTATGTTTGGAGTAATAGAGCATGAGGTGTTATACAAAAGGCAATTCAAACAGAGAACCTCTATCACAGAATGACATAGATTCAGCCAAAAATTATAAATCTTTCAAGAGGAAGAGCTCTCCATGGTTGATTTGAGTTTACTATGGAGCCAACAGACCCAAAATTGTTATTGATCGTTCATCAAAAGACAAAAAGATGTTCGTCTCAAAAATTGTTGAAGTAATATTATCTTTTAGATTGTGCCAATAATACTATTGTAGTATAAATATTATTGAGCAATAATAATACAGGAATACTATTCTGTGGAAGTTGTAATTTAGTTTGTAATATAATTATAACTTTTTCCAAGCAAATTGAATAATTTGCAGTTTTAAACAAGCAACTGGTGCCTGTTGCATTTTGAATGAGAAGCAGAATTCTGATAATGATGGAAATCTGAAATAAAAGCAGAAAGTACTGGAGCAATTCGACAGGATTGGGAACATCTATGGAGAGAGAAACCGAATTAACGTTTAGAGTCTGACTTGCCTCTTCTTCAGAATGTACTGAACTTGAGCTCACATCTTCACAGAAACTAATCAAAGCAGGAAAAGAAAACCACCTCATTTATTTCTCTATGATTGAGTGTCAGACAAGCTTTAACTAGCTTGAAACAGTAGTAATGTCAAGTACAGCTGGGGAAAAGTAACTGATGCCCACTTGCCTTGTAAGATTATGGGAGGATTTCAGTGTCATCGTAAGCAGGTTTACAAGTCAATTGTGGGTGATCTGGAGAGAGGGTAGTTTAAAATCACCAACTCTGGAAGCACACTCCAAAGTGTTTGGTTGAAATTGATTGGCAGGTTCAGCACAACCCCCTCTGGAGTGAAATGTTACTGACCTATATTTCAATCCAAAATCAAATGTATTAATTGTATATTCCCAGGTTTCCCAGGCTTCTCAAAACTCACTAATGATTATTTTCATTTCAAAAATGTGCTTTATTCATAAAAATATCTTTATATAACCACAGAGTCACTGAAGTAGTTCAGTGCTGTGCATTAGCATTTCGAGAAACAAACATTGGAGTTTGACTTTGTCCAAACAAACAAAACAAAGGCATTTCTTAATTATACAAGACAATATTTACTTATATGTAAGCACTGTGTAGTGGGATGTTCAGATAAATGAATGGACTCCCTTTTAACTTTGGCAGAAAGACTTCAGACAATGGTCTTTCCCCACAGTGCCTTGTCAACAGCTGACCTGAGTTTTAGCTTGGGCCTCAGCATGTAGTCCTGGACCTTGGAATAAGCCAGTCTGCAATCACCAATGATAACACAATGGCAATTTTAAAGGTAGACATATTCAGTAATAAATATTCAGTGCTCATACCTTCTTTCAGATCTATGATGATGATGATACTGTTTGCTTGGAATAAATGTGGTGAGAGGAAAGTTTTCATACCATGAAGATTTGATAATCACTCCAGGATGAGTTGCTCTCTCTGGCTGCTTGACATTAGGTTTCAGAGAAGGAACAAAACTATCATTAAGAGCAGCAACAATCTGGTCCAGGAAGACATGCAGATGATGAATAGAGAGGGCTTACAGGAGAGAGGGGAAGGGCAGCAGAATAAATGATTTTATTGTCACATTTATCTTGAAGATACTGTGAAAAGGGTTTTGTCACCACAGTTTGGTGCTATTTTGAATTACAAAAAGAATTAAAAGAAATTGTTGAAATAAGAGTTCATCTTCTGTTCAAATTAGGTTTCAGGCACAGCTCCAGGGCTTTTGCAAGGTCTCTGCAAGGTGTTCTGGTCCTCAAGGCGTCCTGCCTCAGGAACAGCAATGACAGCTTTGATGCCCCTGAAGAACCCAGTTCCACTGCTGTTTGACACTGCCAAGAGTCCAGATTCTGGGCCTACCATTGCCAGGTGTCCCCACCTGGGAGCTGCCACTGCCAAGAGTCCAGGCTCCAGCGCTACTGCCATCAGGAGTCTCCACTCCGGGCACTGCCATTGCCAAGAATCTGGGCAATGCCACTACCAGGGGGGAGGTCCGATTCACTGCAGCCACTGCCCGAGTGGGTGAATAGGAAAGGAAGCTGAAAATGTGTTGCTAGAAAAGCGCAGCAGGTCAGGCAGCATCCAAGGAACAGGAAATTCGATGTTTCGGGCATAAGCCCTTCATCAGGAACGTCCTTCATCAGGGCTTATGCCCGAAACATCGAATTTCCTGTTCTTTGGATGCTGCCTGACCTGCTGCGCTTTTCCAGCAACACATTTTCAGCTCTGATCTCCAGCATCTGCAGACCTCACTTTCTCCTCCAATAGGAAAGGAACACCAGAATGGAGAAGCAGAAAGAAAGGAAGAGAAAGGGAAGGCAGAAATGAGAGTGCAGGAGCAGAGAATAAAATGAGGGTGGGCACTGAGAACAGAGAATGTCAGCACGTATTGGCACAGTAGTATCAATAGAACATTTTATTATCATTAGGTTATATGGTAACAGAATATGAGTCAGCATAATTAATGCATACAACTAGATGTCAATGAAGATGCAAAGATTCATCCACTTCACACACTGATATGTATATATCCACAGAGTAGCAAGTGATGAATTTACTAACCAATGCCAGATATGTCAAAAAAGCGATTTCATCGCTTAGATATATTGCACTCATATATCATGATAAGACTTCCCCTGATGAACCCAGATATGCTTTATTATGAAAACCACAAGTCCAATGACTGCAGGCCTGCTGGCATACAATGATGTGTTCTTGGTATCAATAAAACAATGCCCAAGACCATAGACCATAAGGAGCAGCATTGGGAACTCAATAAGTACACTCGGAGAACTTCAACTAATTCTGCAATGTGGATGCCAACAGTTTACATCACATTGTTTGAACTGAACATGTATACCCATTCTGAACTTGCACATTTCAGACATCAGAACAGGAGTGGAATTGCTATTTGGCAGAAGAATGCAGCCAAACCTTTAAAGTCATCAATCCAATATATAGCACATAATTAGTGGAGATATACCACAACCTTGTATTTGAATAGCAGATTTTACAATGAAAATTACTGTTAAATCTAGCATTGTAAGGGTGTTCAGGTTGCACGTTTGCTCACTGAGCTGGTTGGTTTGTTCTCAGGCGTTTTGTCACCATGCTGGATACCATCATCAGTGATCCTCCGGTGAAGTGCTGGTGTTCTGTCCCATTTGCTAATCATCTGTCTTGGTGGGTAATGTCATTTCCGGTTCTTTTTCTCAGAGGTTGGCAAATGGGGTCTAAATCTATGTCTTTGTTGAAAGAGTTCTGATTTGAATGCCAGGCCTCTAAGAATTCCTGTACATGTCTCTGTTTAGCCTGTCCTTGGATAGATATGTTGGTCCAGTTGAAGTGGTGTCCTTCTTCATCTATGTGTAAGGATACTAGTGATAGTGGGTCATGTCTTTTGGTGGCTAGTTGGTGCTCATGTATCCTGGTGGCTAGTTTCTTGCCGGTCTGTCTGATGTAATGTTTGTTGCAGTCCTTGCAGGGTATTTTGTACGTTACATTTGTTTTGCTGGCTGTTGGTACAGTGTCCTTTAGGTTCATCAGTAGCTGTTTCAATGTGTTCGTAGTATGTGGGCTACCATGATGCCAAGAGGTCGGAGTAGTTTGATCGTTACCTCCAAGACATCTTTGATGTGCACGTCAAGTTGGACCCCATTTACAATCTGAACCTGAACCTGAGCTACAAATCTCCAAAATCGCAAATACCTATGGGCGCAATATGCTCAAACTAGCCCAAAAATGGTAAACCAACACCATCCGACTCTGTGAACAAAAGTATACCCTACATGAATGCTTCAGGAAACAGGTATTATCACAATGTGTCAAATACAAACCATCTCTCAACACCTGTCATGCCAGAAGAATAACAGAACAGAACAGCCACGGAATGCTCCAAGAAATAATAAACGATGACCATAACCGATGAGAAATTTCGCGCCAGCTCAGCGAGCAAACTTACGTCCTGAACCTCAACCTGAGCTACAAACCTTCTCAAAGATTGCATTGTAAGGGTGTGGACTGAAATAATATTGACATTTATTAAGAAACTGAGGTGAGAGAAACAGCATGAGAAAGCAAGATCGAGGAGATTGCCATACGTTTGAAATGGATGGAGAGATTAAGAAGGAACCAATGGCAGTGAAATCAAAGGCGGGGTGAAATGGGTTTGAGATCACCAAGAATGAGAAGTTTCTCAGCATAGAAGCTGATGAAAGGAAGAGACTTGTTTTCCTCAGAAACATGGATGGGACAATAGCTGATGAGTTTCATTGGAATGGCAAAAGCAGTGGAATAATATGAGCTGAACAAAGTAGGAAAGTGTACGAAGAGAAATATGAAAGAGTAAGATATAATTTAGTGATAAGGTCTGTGTTGCTATGATGGCAGTTTCTGCAGAACAAGTGATCAAATGTAAATTGGAAGAGCAGATGCAGGAAAGTGCAAAGTGTTATGACAGTATTCAATGGTTTTGTGTTTGATTATGTGTATCTGTTTACTGTTGTTGTGTACTGTGCTTCATTAGTTTGCTTGGTATAGACTCAAGGAAATGTAAAGGAATTGTAGAAAGTCAGAGTTGGATGTAAGAGCTGAAGCATGCAGTAGACATTTCAAAGCTCTGAAAGTAAAACCAATTACATAGAAAAAAAATGACATTTTATACATAGATATGAGATATATGAAATGCAACACTTGGCAATGCATATGCCTGAGAGAGACTTAACTTCACCAGCTGTCATGACTCAATTGGGAAGAATGTGCAGATAATTGAGACTCACAATTTCATAAGATATCATAGATGTGTAACAATTAAACAACCAAAATGGTCAATTTGCCTAATTGACTGTGATTCAGGACAAAAGTAATTCACACACCAGGTTTTGTAATTAACAAGAAAATAACAGGAAAGTAAACAAACTTATGCTTTATAAATGATGAAAAAAATGAAAATCTACTGCTGTGTGACTTATCAGTGTACCTTTAAAACTTCAACTACTTAGACATGCCTTCTCAGGTAAGATAGATAAAACAAAATGACAGTTTAGCACAAAGGCTATGGGTCAAAAAATATAAAGCAAATATTATAAATCAAAATCCAGGTCACAAAATTGGTTGAGTTGTTTTTCCATAGTTCTTTTCAATATTTGAAGTGATGGTGCTGCCGGCAGAATAATGTTCAATCTTCAGTTCAAGAGCTAATTGGATACATTTGGGTCTTTTGTGTTAGAAGTCTTCCTTTAGGGTCTCTAGGATTTTCATCTTTTCGTTCAAAGAAAATAGGCTTTTGGATGTCCTTATAGACTAAGATGAAGAGAAATGTCCTTGCAAAGGGCTTGGTGAACCTATAGAATTCTTTACCATAGAAAGCTGTGGAGGAAAAGTCACTGAATATGTTTAAGGAAGAAATAGGTTTCTAGAAGCTAACGGCTCCAAAGGTATAGGGAGACAGTGGGAGTATGGCATTGAGATAACATGATCGGACATTATCATGTTGAATGGTGGAACAGACTGAATAGACTGAATAGTTTACTCCTATTCCCACTTTATATGCTTCTTTGAAAGCACTGCACTCACTGGTCTGTAACATAGGTATAACTGGACCAATCCAAAGGCTATCAGTAAATAGCTTTTTCCTTAGTTCAGACTCCTGGTGGCACTCTGGTGCATTGACGTAAATATTTAATGAGACGAAAAGTGTCATAAACTTGTGGAGCTAATGTGCACATCATACAATTCCAGTGGACCTTCGACCTGTAAAACACTCCTGGGTACCTTTAGCCACATAACAGTTCAACTTACATTTTCCAGATTAAAGTTCAAAAAGATGAAACAAAGTTCCATTACACAGGCCTAGCAATTTTTTTTTCTTTGCTGGATGATCCAACTATGCTGGAGTATCAATGAAGTTCAGCAATCAACATCTACTTGATCACTACAGGGATGGATATGGCAGGTTTAGAAGCAATCTGAGAGAAGGTACTGGGTATATATTGTCTCAGAGCAGAGGGTCAGCAAATATTTCAAATCGCTCACATCAGATCCATTTACATTTGATATTGTGATAAGTGCTCTCAATAAGATTTATAGAAAGTCAAGCAAAATTTAATTATTGAAAGATATACATTCTTCCTGATATACCAGGGAAATGGTGAGTTAAACAGGCAGTTAAATTTGGCAATGTTACAGCAACTATTCTTAACATGTAAATTTGGCCCACTAATCAACAATCTTGTTCACAACTAATGAATTAAGAACATTCCAATTCTAAAAATTAGAGAAAGTCTCCTCATGGAGGATAAGTCAAACTTGAAAAAAATATTTTTAATCCAATTAAAATTGGCAGTGAGTAATTCCAAGAAGTTACACAGATGTGTGCCCTTGGCTCAGGGTTCAGGTACAAGACCCAGCTCAGGGGTCAAAGATATGGACAAAGAGTTATCAGAAGTTTCATTAACACGGGCTGTATTGTAGTCAGATACCTTCAAATCTATGCATTATTATTGAAAAGCCTTTCAATTCATGATGTCACTCTCAATTCAAGAGAAAGTACTGCAACTTAAAGACGAAATGTAATCATTTTGCAAAGTTGTGCAGGCCATCAAAGAAGAGTACTTCATCATTTAAGCAATGTAGTATCTCTTCTCAAGTTTGAGGAAGAGCTTACTTATATTGTCATGAATGGTAAAACTCCCAATCATTTCAAGAAATGCTCACTAGAAATTTTGGGCATCAGTGTGATTTTTCATTGATGTTAGCACAGAACCGTCTTTTCGTTTTCTTTATTTATTCACAGGATGAGGGCATTGCTGGCCAGGCAGCATTTATTGCCCATCTCTAATTGCCCAGACGGCAGTTATGAGTCAACCACATTTATGTGGGTTGTGAGTCACAAATAGGCCAGACCCAGTAAGGATAGCAGTTTCCATCCCTAAAGAACATTAATGAACAAGATGGCTTTTTCCAACAATCAGCAAAGGATTCATGGTTCATCATTAAATCCTTAATTCCAGATTATGTTTTAACATTGAATTTAAATTTCACTATCTGCCATAGTAGGATTCAAACTTATGTCCCCAAAACATCATCTGGGTCTCTGGATTAACAGTCCAGCAATAATTCCACCACATCATCGCCTCCCCTTTCAGTGGAGTCTACAATCAGCATTTTTTACGACTGTCTCTCACACCGGCAACACACACTCATCAAGCTAAGGCTCATCCAATTTTCCTGGTTTTGAGAGCAATTAGAGCTCTGATACAATAGTAAAAGAATTGCCCTCGACAGTTTCAGGTTATCCATAGCTAAAGGCAGAAGCTTTAAGGTGGTGGTGGTGGTGGTGAGGGGGGGTGGGGGGTTTCAAGATTTTTGAGAGACTTTGATGCAAACTTTAAACCCCACCAGAGCACACCAAATTGTGATCAATGTGGCTGACTGTACAATACAGTATCCTTCCCTGATTACAAGATTTGTAGAAATTAACAAGGGCTGTCATACTCTTTTTGTTGACACAGCAATTACATCAATTACCCAAAATGTAAGATGGTTGCTAATTGCAATTCATGCTGAAGCAATGGAATATTTGAGTAAACTGACTCATCTCCATGGATATCAAAGCTAGTCACTGCAAGACATAAAAATGGCAAACTTTAAACATACCTTGATGTTAAAGGGGCAGCAAAGCTGTCATTTTTGATAAGTGTCTAATTCTACCAACTACCAGCATTATTTCATTTTACAAACTTGACATAAACATTCTATTAGCAGAATAAAGGCAATGTCATTTGTCATTCATGAAGGTGTACCAGGACACATCCTCATGACTAATTTCAGCATCCAGTCTTTCCCAGAAGATAGTTTCTTCAGTCTTGAGATGTTGAAAGATGATGTATGGTGATGAGATACATAGAGGTTGAAGAGACTTTCAACTTACTTGACAAATTGTTGTCACTGAAGGGACAAAGGAGAACACAATCAGTCATTATGGACGTGGTCACTCAACTCACACAACATGATTGATCTTCAACAAGGACAAATACATAACCAGATCTTAATAAAGGTCACTAGACACAAATTAACTCTGCTGTCTCTCCACAGATGCAACCACACTTGCTGAGTTTCTCCAGCAATTTCTGTTTTTGTTTCAGATTTCAAGCATCCACAGTTTGTTTGTTTTATATTAAGGACAAATACGTATTCACTGAGGTTGGCTTTCTTCGGGACACACTGACAGCACCTGAAACAAACCTTCCACACAACATCAAAGCCATTCATCAGTTTCTGACTTCATTTAATGTGAAAGCATATCACAAATATATCCCTTAGTACACAGAAATTGAAGAGTCTCTTCAAAAGTTAATGTGAAAAGATGCACAATGCAATTTTTTTGTTTTCTTTATTTTCATTCTGTAAATATTACTGGTGGGCCACCATTTGTTGTTCATTCCTACTTGGCTTTAAGAAGATGGTAGTGAACTGTCTTCTTGAATAGCTGCAGTCCATTAGTTGAAGTTAGGATGATGAGTGACTTGGAAAGAAACTTGAAAATGGCGACGTTTCAATGTATCTGTTGTCTTTGTTTTCTAGATGGTAGTAGTCAGTGGTTTGATGAATTTTTGCAGTGCATCTTGTAGATGATGTACACTGCTACTACTGATTGTAGGAGATGGAGGGAATAGACGTTTGTGGATTTGATGTTAATCAAGTGGGCTTGATTGAGAGTTGTTGCAGCTGCACTGATCCAAGCCAGTGGGGAATGTTCCATTACACTCTTGACATTTTTAAATTTGTTCATGGAGTGTTGACATTGTTGGTTGAAACAACATTTATTGTCCATATCTAATTGGCCAGAAACCAGAGAGTCAGCCAAGTTGTTGGGTCTGGAGTCATGTAGGCCAGACTATACAAGGCAGCAGATTTCCTCCTCTAAAGGACTTTAGAGAACCATATAGGTTTTTAATGACAATCAACAGTGCTTATATAGTCACTATTATACCAGCTTTGTAACTTCAGAGTTTTAATGAATTAAAATTATAAATATTTAACATGTTGAAATTTCTCCTTGAACTCCATTCACTTTCTTCATGTCAAATGGCTCTGGGCCTCAGTTATGCCTGTCTCTTCATTAGGTATGTACAACGCTTCTGGTTCCAGTCCTACTTGGGTCCCTCCTCACAACTCATTCTCCAGTACTTCAATGACTTGATCGGTACTGCTTCCCTTTCTCGTCTGGAATTGGACAAGTTTATCTATTTCATTTCCAATTTCCACTTCACTCTCACCTTCACCTGTCCATCTCTGACTCCTCCCTTCCCTTCCTTGACATCTTTGTTTCCATTTCTAGGGATAAGCTGGCCCCCAATATACAATTCAAACTCACCTACTGCAATCATTATTTTGCCAGTACATTTTCACACCCTCCCTCCTGTAAGGACTCCATCCCATTCCCGTAGTTTCTCCATCTCTGTCACATCTGTTCTAATGATGCTATCTTCTGCGGGCAGCGGGGGGGTGGGGGGGGGGAGGCGCTCAGAAGTGTTCACCTTTATCTTCAACCAAGGATTCCTCGCTACCATGGTCAAGGAAGCATTTAGCTGGGTATAAACCATCTGCCACACTTCAGCCCTCACCCCTTTTCTTCCTTCCCACAGCAATGATAGGGTCCATCTGGTCCGCACTCCCTGTCCCACCAGACTCTACACCAAAAGGATTATTAGCTGCCATTTCCATCTTCCACTTCAACTGATGACATCATCAGACAGATCTTCACCTCCCCTCCCTAATCAGCCTTCTGCCAGGACTGTTTCCTCTGGTCCACTGCTCCTCCATTCCAACATCTCTCCACACTCTCATGGTACTTTCCCATGCAATTGCAGAAGGTGTGATACCTACCATTTACCTCCTCCCTCCTCAGTGTCCATGGCCCCAGACCTTCATCTTCCAGGTGAAGCAGTGATTTGCCTGCATTTTGTTCAATCTGATCCAATGCCTAACCTCGGTTGTTGGTAAAATTCTAGAATCCATCATTAAGGATGAGGTTTCTAAATTCTTATAAGAGCAGAGTCTGATTAGAACAAGTCAACATGGATTTAGTAAGGGGAGGTCATGCCTGACAAACCTGTTGGAATTCTTTGAAGAGGTGACAAGTAGGTTCGATCTTCCAAAAGGCCTTTGATAAGGTGCCACATGGGAGGCTGCTGAGCAAGGTGAGGGCCCATGGTGTTCGAGGTGAGCTGCTGGTATGGATTGAGGATTGGCTGTCTGATAGAAGGCAGAGAGTTGGGATAAAAGGTTCTTTTTCGGAATGGCAGCCGGTGACGAGCGGTGTCCCACAGGGTTCAGTGTTGGGGGCGTAGCTGTTCGCATTATATATTAATGATCTGGATGAAGGGACTGGGGGCAGTCTAGTGAAGTTTGCAGATGATACCAAGTTAGGTGGACAGGCAGGTAGTACTGAGGAAGTGGGGAGGCTACAGAAGGATCTAGACAGTTTGGGAGAGTGGTCCAGGAAATGGCTGATGGAATTCAACGTGAGCAAATGCGAGGTCTTGCACTTTGGCAAAAAAAAGCATAGACTAATTTCTAACCGGTGAGAAAATTCGTAAAGCCAAAGTACAAAGGGATCTGGGAGTGCTAGTCGAGGATTCTGTAAAGATAAACATGCAGGTTGTGTCCGTGATTAAGAAAGCAAATGCAATGTTGTCACTTATCTCAAGAGAGCTGGAATATAAAAGCACCATTGTGCTACTGAGACTTTATAAAGCTCTGGTTAGACCGCATCAGGAGTACTGTGTCCAGTTTTGGTCCGCACACCTCAGGAAGGACATACTGGCACTGGAACGTGTCCAGCGGAGATTCACACAGATGATCCCTGGAATGGTTGGTCTAACATATGAGGAACAGCTGAGGATCCTGGGATTGTATTTATTGGAGTTTAGAAGATTAAGGGGAGACTTAATAGAGACGTACAAGATAATACACAGCTTGGAAAGGGTGGATGCTAGGAAGTTGTTTCCGTTAGGTGAAGAGACTAGGACCCGTGGACACAGCCTTAAAATTAGAGGGGGGTCAATTCAGAACAGAAATGCGGAGACATTTCTTCAGTCAGAGAGTGGTGGGCGTGTGGAATTCATTGCCGCAGAGTGCAGTGGAGGCTGGGATGCTAAATGTCTTCAAGGCAGAGATCCATAGATTCTTGTTGTCTCGAGGAATTAAGGGCTACGGGGAGAATGCGGGTAGGTGGAGTTGAAATGCCCATCAGCCATGATTGAATGGTGGAGTGGACTCGATGGGCCGAATGGCCTTACTTCCACTCCTATGTCTTATGGTCTTATGGTCTTATGGTACTCACTGCTTTCAATGTGGTCTCCTCTACACTGGGGAGATGAAACTCAGACTGGGTGACTGCTTTGCAGAACACCTATGAGCTTCCTGTTGCCTGTGACTTCAACACACCATCATGTTCCCTGGCCAACATTTCTTTTGGAGTACTCCAGCAATGCTCAGTGCAAGTTCAAAGAACACCATCTCATTTTCCAATTGGGGATCCTGCCGCCTCTTGGACTCAACAGCGAGTTCAATAACATTAGACATTGATTCCATCTTTCCATTTTTTTTACCCCCACATGATATGGTTTTCCTTTTGCATAGTTACCCATTCCCATGTACTTTTAGGCCCATTATCACATTATATGGTTTGCTTTCAGTACAATTCACTCATTTTCTCCTAGTCTTAACTATTATCATCACTTATCCAACTTTTTTTCTCCCCCTGCCTGCTATTCTTAATCATCCTGTTTACCAACCTTTTTCATCTTTCTCTCTGTGCTCCATTTTCATCTATCCTCTGATCTCTCTCCTCTGCTTCCCCTTCCCTGAACCTGCTGCACGTGCACAAACACACACTCACACAGGCACCTACACTCACTCACGCACACTTACACATACGCATTCACACATTATCTCTCATACACTCACTCTCACACACACTCTCTCTCTCTGTGCTCAATTTCCATCTATCCATTGATTTCTCTCCTGTGCTTCCTCAGCCTTGAGAGCCGAACCTGCCGTGTGTGCGCACACACACACTCACTCACACACTTACACACAAACACACTCACAAACACACCCACACTCACATCATTCACATTCTGTCTCTCTGTCTCTTCATCTTCCACATAAATACCACTTTTTCCTAGTTGCTAACAGTTCTGACAAACAGTCACTGGAGTTGAAACATGAACTCTGAGTTTCACTAGTAATTTCTGTTTTTGTAGCTATTTAGCAGCATTGAGAATGGGAAAAACAAACAGCATTAATAATGAGGGCAGGGCAGTGAAGGTGATCTATATGGAGTTCAGTAAAGTTTTTGACAAGGTTCCCCATGGGAGACTGGTTAACAATGTTCGTTCACATGGAATATAGGGAGAACTAGCCACTTGGATACAGAACTGTCTCGAAGGTAGAAGACAAAAGGTGGTGGTAGAAGGTTACTTTTTAGTTTGGAGCCCTGTGGCCAGTGGTGAGCCACAAGGACCGGTGTTGGGTTCACTGCTTTTTGTGATTTATATAAATGATTTGGATTGAACATCCGAGGTATAGAGTCATAGAGTCATAGAAATGTATAGCATGGAAACAGACCATTCAGTGCCAACCAGATATCCTAACCCAATTTAGTCCCACCTGCCAGCACCTGGCCCATAACCCTTCAAACCCTTCCTATTTATATACACATTCAAATGCCTTTTAAATGTAGCATTTGTACCAGCCTCCAACACTTCCTCTGGCAACTCATTCCATACACGTATCGCTCACTGCATGAAAAAGTAGCCCTTCAGGTCCCTTTTATATCTTTCCCCTCTCACCCTAAACCTATGCCCTCGACTTCCCTACCCCAGGAAAAGACTTTATCTATTTATCCTATCCATGCCCCTCATAATTTTGTAAACCTCCATAAGGTAACCCCTTAGCCTCCAACGCTCCAGGCAAAACAGCCCCAGCCTGTTCAGCCTCTCCCTATAGCTCAAATCCTCCAACCCTGGCAACATCCTTGTAAATCTTTTCTGAACCCTTTCAAGTTTCTCAACATCTTTCCAATTGGAAGGAGATCAGAATTGCATGCAATATTCCAAAAGTGGCCTAATCAATGACCTGTACAGCCGCAACATGACCTCCCAACTCCTGTTCTCAATACTATGACCAATAAAAGAAAGCATACCAAATGCCTTCTTCACTATCCTATCTACCTGTGACTCCACTTTCAAGGAGCAATGAACCTGCACTCCAAGATCTCTTTGTTCAACAACACTCTCTAGGACCTTAACATTTAGTGTAGAAGTCCTGCTAAGATTTGCTTTCCCAAAATGCAGCACCTCACCTCGCATTTATTTGAATTAAACTCCATCTGCCACTTCCCGGCCCATTGGCCCATCTGATCAAGATCCTGTTGTAATCTAAGGTAACCTTCTTTGCTATCCACTACACCTCCAATTTTGGTGTCATCTGCAAACTTACTAACTGTACCTCTTATGCTCACATCCAAATCATTTATGTCAATGACAAAAAGTAGAGGACCCAGCACCAATCCTTATGGCACTCCACTTGTCACAGGCCTCCTGGCTGAAAAACAACCCTCCACCACCACCCTCTGTCTGCTACCTTTAAGCCAGTTCTATAGCCAAATGGCTAGTTCTCCCTGTATTCCATGAGATCTAAGCTTGCTCATCAGTTGTACGCCTTACTGAAGTCCATATAGATCACATCCACCGCTCTGCCCTCATTAATCCTCTTTGTTCCTTCTTCAAAAAACTCAATTAAGTTTGTGAAACATGATTTCCCACGCACAAAGTGACTATCCCTATTCAGTCCTTGCTTTTCCAAATACATGTACATCCTGTTCCTCAGGATTCCCTCCAACAAATAGCCCACCACCAATGTCAGGCTCATTGGTCTATAGTTCCCTGGCTTGTCCTTATTGCCCTACTTAAAGAGTGGCATCACAGTTAGCCAACCTCCAGTCTTCCGGCACCTGTTACTATCGATGATATAAATATCTCAGCAAGAGATTCAGCAATCACTTCGCTAGCTTCCCACGGAGTACTGGGTTACACCTGATCATGTCCTGGGGATTTATCCACCTCTATGCATTTCAAGATATCTAGCACTTCCTCCTCTGTAATCTGGACATTGTGCAAGGTGTCGCCATCTACTTTGCTACTTTCTATATCTTCCATGTCCTTCTCCACAGTAAATACTGATTCAAAATACTTGTTTAGTATCCCCCCCATTTTCTGTGGCTCCACACAAAGGCTGCCTTGCTGATCTTCGAGGGGACCCATTCTCTCCCTAGTTATCCTTTTGTCCTTAATGTATTTGGAAAAACCCTTTGGATTCTCCTTAATTCTATTTGCCAAAGCTATCTCATGTCCCCTTTTTGCCCTCCTGATTTCCTTCTTACACTTACTGCCTTTACACTCTTCTAAGGATTCACTCAATCTATCCTGTCTATACCTTCTTTTTACTTCCTTTTTTTTCTTAACCAAACTCTCAATTTCTTTAGTCATCCAGCATTTCCTATACCTACCAGCTTTTCCTTTCACCCAGACAGGAATATACTTTCTCTGGATTCTGGTTATCTCATTTCTGAAGGCTTCCCATTTTCCAGCCATCCCTTCACCTGCGAACATCTGCCTCCAATCAGCTTTCGAAAGTTCTTGCCTAATACCTTCAAGTTCGTAAGATTGCAGGTGATACCAAAATTGGGGCATAGTGCACAGCAATGAGGGTTACCACAGAGTACAACAGGTTCTTGATCGAATGGGCCAACAAGCCGGGGAGTGGCAGATGGAGTTTAATTTAGATAAATGCAAGGCAAATCAGAGCAGGACTTAAACACTTTATGGTAAGGTCCTGGGATGTGTTGCTGAACATAGAGACCTTGGAGTGCAGGTTCATAGTTCCTTGAAAGTGGATTCACGGTACACAGGATAATAAAGAAGGTGTTTGGAATGCTTTCCTTTATTGGTCAAAGATTATAAGAGTTGGGAGGTCATATTGTGGCTGTACAGGGCATTGGTTAGGCCACTTTTGGAACTTTGCATGCAATTCTGATCTCCCTGTTGTAAAGGATGTTGTGAAACTTGAAAGGGTTTAGAAAAGATTTACAAGGATGTTGCAAGGGTTGGAGTGTTGATCTATAGGGAAAGGCTGAATAGGCTGGAACTGTTACCCTGGAGCATCAGAGGCTGAGAGGTGACCTTATAGAGATTTATAAAATCATAAGGGGCATGGATACCCCTCATGATTTCACAAACCTCTGCAAGGTCACTCCCCCAGGGTGGGGGAGCTCAAAACTAGAGGGTATAGCTTTAAAGTGAAAGGAAAGGCTTAAAAGAAACCTAAGGACAACATTTTCACACAGGGATGTGTATGGAATGAACTGCCAGAGGAAGTGTTGGCGGCTGGTACAATTACAACATGTAAAAGGCATCGAGACGGTATAGGAATAGGAAGGGTTTAGAGGGATATAAGCTAAATGCTGGCAAATGGAACTGGATTAATTTAGGATATCTGGTAAGCACGGATTAGTTGGACTGAAGAGTCTGTTTCCGTGCTGTATATCTTTGTGACTCTAAGGGTCTAATTGATACGTTAAGAACAAAGTCAGCACTTTGCCAGTCCTCGTGTATTTGAACTTGCACTGTCTTGCACAATCAAAAAAGTAAAACAGAAGTATCAGGAATTTGTGACTGGAGTTGTACTATTACAATACATTGAGTGAAACAAAAGGCAAATTAAGTTTTTTACAATCACAATCAAGTAACTGATATGCTTGCTTGTACTACTGTTGCGGACAGCAATAACAATAGCAAAGCAACAGTCAAAGCTATGGGTGGAATCTTCCCAACCCCTGACAGATGTAGGCTGTGGTAAGAAATTTGGAATAATCAGGTGAAAAGTCAAGAATGACCCTTATGGATTTGGAAACCAACATGTTGCACTTTCAGTGCTGGATGTAGATTTGAGTCAAGAGGCCTATTAGGATGGAATATTGTTTATTATCATGCACATCATTACTTAATCTCACCTCATTAATATGCACTTCCCCATTCTCCCAGCTGCCAGACAGAAACTAGATGCTGAGAATTTGCAACACAAAAGTGGATGATTTATGTAAGTGCATTCCATGTTGTTGCTTATTGCATTTGACTGGTTAAACCAGGGTGCTTATCTCAGGGAAAATGAACACAATACAGAAAAAATAAGGAGCCAAGGGAGAAACATGGACTATACATTTTAAAGCACTGTCCAAGCAATTGTTACAACAGAAAATATATAACAGTCACCATCTTTGAGCCAATGTCAGTCAAAAACACGATCTCCACATATTCTTCCCCAGTAATGTGTTGGATAACAAGAACAGGTTTTTGTGAGTGATCAGGCATTCTAGGCGAAAATATGTGTAGATATTGTGCGTATGGGCATTGGTATTCCAGCAGGAAGAAATGTTCAGATTAATCTTTTCTCCCCTGGTAGGCTAAAATACGTCACTTAACAGAAATGGTTTATTTGATCCAAAATTTTAAAACGTTTCAATTTCACAGAAAACAAATTACCAATGGGCTCTGGTTAGCTGCTGGTGAAAAAATGACTTGTATTTTTAGCAAAAGGTTTATTTGATCACTTCATCAGTCACTCCTTGAAACTTAAATTCAATTCCATGAGAGCTGCTCTCTAAATCCTACAATAGATGGTAAACTTGCAAAGAGTGCGAATATGTTCAAACATTTCACATAGGTGGAAATATTAGCATTTTTATCAGCTTTTTGAAGCTTCCTTTGAAGATAAAAATGGTGAATAGATTTATTTAATAACCAATTATATGTTCATAGTACTTGAACCTTTTTGCAGATAATTGTATGTAACAAAACCTGATCAATCTTAACTATGTTTCCTCCGATACCATATTCTTTGAAAAAGACATTAGCCATCTAATTATTTAATATGTCAAAATAACTATTGTTACCATAATTCTATTTTCTTATAATTCGAAGCTCTGCAGAGTCAGATTCCAATTTCTGTTTGGGCTCTTTTTGAAGAGGCAACTGCTGATGATATACAGAACACAACTCTCTGCTGAAAGCACTGAGATATAGATTGAAGCCAGCATTCATTCATGATTGTGATTCCTTTCCCCTCGTCTGAGCATCAGGCTCTGAGTTTTTGCCATTGATCTCTCTTTAATGTTTTGTGAGCTTTGCACCTGCTGTGTATTGATATGCAAAACCGCAGGTTGCCATATCTTTGGCAAGTTTGTACATCCATCAGCCTCTGGCATTTGTTTTATTTTAATTTTTAAAAAATTCTTATACAGGTTTACTAATGTTAGCATGGAGTAACACAGGGTTGGAGAATTCTTGGTTTTTCTGGTTCTGTTTCTTTCCAGCTGCCATCTTTACTTGGCAGTGAGTTTTTTTTTAAGGGCTGCACAAGTTTATGACACAGACATCTATATTTATATTTCAGATACTTTTCTTAAGTATGAAATAAACCAGAAAATATTTATACATTTACTATCACTTTATGTTAATTATTTATCTTCAATCATGGATTAACAATCTTCATTAGATTGATTACTGCTGCACTCCAGTGATTTCAATTAAATTTCAAAATCCTAAATATCAAAATTAAAAATGCATTGTATTGATTATTTTTGATATTACAGTACTAAAAATAAAGTATATCACATTAGACAAAGAAATGCATGCAAACATACCCAGTTAGTGTTTCTCTATGCACTTTTATCAGGTGATTCTTTATGTCCAAGAACAAGAGGAAACTGAGTCCTACTATGTTAATAAAGTTGTGCAACTGGATTTTCACTTTTGAGTTGGGGTCTCGACACTAGAGCATTTTGGCATCCCAAAATGCATTGCATGAGCACCTGATGCCTGAAGTGACTTTCAAAGAGCAGACAAATTAATAGCCAGATGGTGCTTTTGCTTTTAATTAGGGGCAGAAATGTTGGGAGCAGTTGGGAGCGGAATACGCTGGGGACAATTTAATGGCAGCCCAGCAATCATCATTATTGTGGTTCCCAGTCTATTTAACAATGGAAGGAAGAGATGAAATCCAAAAATTCCAAGTCACTCTAAATGCCAAAATTTCTCACTCCCTCATCATTATAAAACAAATGTTTTTTTATATATTGTTCCTACCTGAGTGGATAACTTTACGCTTCTCCACCATATAATCCAATTGCTTAGTTCTTGCCCAACTACTTATACTGTCTCAAATTTATGTAGAGTTCTTGAACCTTTCTCAAACCATCTGTGGCTTACACACAGTGGTATCATCTAAGTCATTATTACAGATTGTAAATATCTGAAGTACAAAATTTAAACATACTAAATCCTGCTCCTGGTAGTATCCTAGTAGTCACAGCCTGTCAACCTGAAATTACCTTTCTATTTTTACTCCCTGTTTTGTGTCCATTAATCAATCCTCACTCGATGTTGATGCATTACAGTCTATTCATTGGGTCTTGTTTTGTGCAACTATTTCTTGGGTGACCCTTTGTCAAATGATGCTTGAAAATTCAAGTAAACAACATCCATGGTTCCCCGTAATCCAACCGATCTATCACATTCTCTTCATATCTTTGTCGAATACAATTTCCCTTCCATGAACTGTGTTAACTCTTTCTAATCATGCTATTGTCTAAGTGAACTGCTGTCACTACCTTAACACTTTTCCTGTTGTGGATGTCGAGTTAACTCACCTAAGTGCAATCCCATCCTGACATGTATTTGTCTGGGAAATTGAAATCAATTTGCACGTGGAACTCTCAAAAATAAGCCCTTAACATCAAAGAATTCGGAGGGTTTAGCTTCCATTTAGTTAATAAATACTCAGTAAATATTCAACAAATAGCAACCTGATTTACTCCAGAGTAACTGCTAAGCTGATCCTTCAATGTCCCACACACACCTCACTCCTGCATCACTACACCTCCCTCACATTCTTACAACCTCATGCCCCTGACAGCCACAGCCCACTCCTGACCAAAACCCTCCCAATAAAACACATTCCACTCCTCCCAATATCTAATACACCCCATAAGTCCCAACAACCTCTTGTCTCAACAGCTGCCATTAATTATTGAGACCAATCTTTACATAATAATACAAAGTCTGAAATATGCCACAATTTCCCATATTAATGGATCATTTTATTTCCTGTCCTCCTGATTCTGAGCCTCTTGAGAACTCACCTTTATCACATGGCTTCAACTATTGAACTGCTAAGGTCTGTCATTTTAGCTCCTTTCACAACCGTGAAGGAGGGTCTACATTTGATACTTGTAATGAGTAACTGTAGCCAGGAAATCAAAATGAGTATGAAACATTTAATGATTGCTCAGTCAGCTAAATTAATGGATTGTCATTTGGAGATTGTTGAAGGATTATTAAAGCTTTCCTAATTATCATGATTTGGAGGTGCTGGTGTTGGACTGGGGTGTACAATCACCTGATGAAGGAGCGTCGCTCCGAAAGCTAGTGCTTCCAATTAAACCTGTTGGACTATAACCTGGTGTTGTGTGATTTTTAACTTCCTAATTATCATCCTTCTTCTCAGAACCTATTTTTTAAAGCTGCTGTGAATACAGGTAACATTAAAGCATGCCCCTCAACAGAATGCATTATCCCCATTTTTTCTTATTACAGAAGAGGTATCAAAATAAATCTCAAAAGTCATAATGGTCAAGGCAGATCTGAAAACTCCAAACCTGGAACGGAGCTCAGTGGATACCAAATTACTGAGGTGCAATTACACTGTTTCTTGTTTTCTGCAGACAGTCCGCTTACAACTTCAACACTGCTACTGGAATTCCGACAGGATTACCTCCTGCAACATTGTATGATTACTGTTAGCATTAAAATAGTGGAAAAAGGAAACTCATAATGTAAAAATGCAGCACTAACTATCAGCACTAAGGTCCACAGCATAGTCACACCTTAAAATAAGCAATCTATAAACGAATGCTGAGCAATTTACAAAGCCTTTAAGTATTACTTTCCCAAATGCCAGAAGACAAAATTCCAGGAACTGTTTCAAACAAACAAGCAGTATTGCAAGTGTGAACTAGTCAAATGCTTGCTGCTTACGGCTGACTTGCATGTTATTAACTCAAATTCAGAGAGATAAGAAGGTTGTGCACAAGCCTCCAGAAATGTGCAGCTCACTGAACTATTTATCATCGAATGGTACGGTCTCAATTCAACAAACATGCTTCTGGAATGCAAAGTCAAGTTCTATGAGCAACCCGCTATTCAATCAGCTCTGTTCATTATATATGCATTTTGTTCAGCTTCTATTTCTTTTATCCTCCCTCCTGGTGTGTTTGGGGAATAAACAGACTTTATAAATTAAAAACAAAAGCTGTGGATGATGGATATGTGAAACACAAAAGATGCTGGAGAAATGCAGAATGCATCAATGATTTATTTAGTGCCACTTGCATTTTACAGTGGGTTATACAGTAAAATACAGTGAAAAGCTTCAACAGTTGCCACAATCCAGACCAATTATGAATAGTTTAACAATAAAGACATGTAGTTAAAGAATAGTTTAAGAATAAAAAATGATAAACGATATAATTGAAAGGCAGTTCTGAGCCAGTTCACCAATGATACCTGCAGTGCCAGCCTTCGTCTACCCACTCGCTGCCACCTTTGCCATACCACCAATGTAGGAATCACTATTCTTTAGGCGCCATTGCTTTGCTGCTGGGCTCACTTTGCTGATATCAAGTTCCATGCTGAGCCCACACTCACCCATGCAGCCAGGAGTCCGTGGTTCCGCTGCCACTCTCAGCTCCGACCACGCTGCTTCTGCCGCAATTGCCATTTCACCAATGTCAGGAGTGGCCGCTCTGGGCCTATTGCAACCAGGAATCCTTGGCTCCACTTCCAGACTAGCCCACCACCATCTCACCAAGAGTTCTGCCTTGCAGGCCTTCTCTGATGTCACCTAGTTGGCACTGCCGTCTTGAAAATTTCTCTGCCAGCACCACCACCAATCACTGGAGGAGTTTTGCCACCACTGTAAGCCCCACATGCTGGGAGGACAGCCTTGCTGCTGTTGCCAACACTGTGTCTAGTCACCATGAGGAACTGCATCTGTCACCAAGAGGAGCCACCATTCCATGCATAACATTCCCCACACACCAATTTTGCCAACTCACTCAGTGCAAAAGGCTCCAAAGAAAATAAAAGAGCAGAAGTAAAAAGAAAGAAAAGAAGAAAGAAAGCCTGTGGGAGTGGATGAGTCTGGGAAAGAGCCCAGACACACAGTCCTGCTGCCACTCTGCTGCCATCTTAGATTGGATGGCAGGTCTGGGCAGCATTTTTATAGAGCTAAGTGGAGAGAGCCATTTCTGACAAAAGATCACTGGTTTGGAGGCTTTATAAATTCATGGACTAACAGGTTACAAAGTTACACACAGATGTGATTGTCACCTGATGAAGGAGCGTTGCTCCGAAAGCTAGTGTGCTTCCAATTAAACCTGTTGGACTATAACCTGGTGTTGTGTGATTTTTAACTTTATGTTATGATTGCTTATCTTGTCATGCAGATTATTGCGTGTACATCCAGTAAAATAGTTCTATGCAGACTTCTGCATTCAGTCATGGGGTGGTTTCATTAATATAATTTTTTGTTTTTTCAGTCCAGAGTAATATGATTAATATAACTGCCTGGCAGGTCATTGGTTGCATATATAACTTGTCAACTCATGTAATCACATTCATATTTAAATTATGCAGTTATTCCACAGTTGGAGCGGAATATCGATCCTGATAACTGTTTCCCAGATAACTCCAGAATCAATTAAACTCATAAAACAGAGGAACTAATAATTTTTAAAGTTTCTGTGAGATCATCTTTCAGTGCTGTAAGAAGGTCAATGAACTTGGCCAGGATATGTGCCAAATTCTTCTCTTTGCAAAGTCTCATTCACTCTATCTCAGCTACTGCACCTACCTCCCACCCAAGGCTCTTGCTTTTCCATTGGCTTATTTTCCACTCCATGGAGTTATGAGGCTGTGAAAGCAATGCCAGAGATTGTGATTAATCAGAGTCTATGTCAGTATTTGAGAATGAGTTAGATTTGTGTTTGAAGGAAAGGGGACTGAAATTACATGGAAAATGTAGAATTATAGGTTTGTGGGTAAGGAGCCAAATATTTATGGTTGAGATATTGCATATGTTGCAACATCTTGCCTCACTTGCTACCACAATTCCTCCACCTCCCCACCCGGCCCACCTCATTTTGAAATTAAAGCAGAGTTTAGAGTATACGTGTGTTATGTAAACCTCAATGGTTTGAATATACAGGTGTTAAAGCAACCCTAGCCTGTGTGTAAATGTGATGTTCTTCTCACCAGAGGGGATACGACTATGAAAGCTATTTTCTGTCTTTAACAAATAGAAAGAATAAATAGAAAGAGTTTTGCTAATATGTGAAAATGATACATTATGTCAATCTGTATGGCTACTCAAATTACATTAATTTGAGAATAAAGTATCTAACCTGGACAGTGAAGTTTTAGGAAAATACGATAACAAAGCACGGCAAATTTGGTGCTCACTTTTACACATCCTTTCTCTATAATGTTCAAGTGGTGGTGGAGCAACATAAAGTTTTCAAAACAATCCAGTTTCAGTGCAGATCTAGACTAGGAGCAAGGAGGCAGGAGATTCATGGGCTAGAGGTAGGCTATTATGGTGCCACTATTTAACAAAGGTGATAAAGAAGAACCAGGGAACTATAAACCAGTGAGCCTGACATTGGTGGTGGGGAGGTTGTTGGAGGGGATCCTGAGGAACAGGATATACATGTATTTGGAAATGAAAGGACTGATTAGGGATAACCAACATGGCTTTGTGCATGAAAAATTTTGTCGAAATAACTTGATTGAGTTTTTTGACGAAGTAACAAAGAGGATTCATTAGGGCAATGCAGAAGCTGTGATTTGTACGGAGTTCAGTAAGATTTTGACAAGGTTCCCCATGGGAGACTGATTAGCAAGGTTAGATCACATAGAATACAGGGAGAACTAACCATTTGGATACAGAACTGGATCAAAGGTAGAAGACAGAGGTTGGTGGTGGAGGGTTGTTTTTCAGACTGGAGGCCTGTGACCAGTTGAGTGCCACAGGATTGGTGCTGGATCCGCTACTTTTTGTCATTTACATAAATGATTTAGATGTGAACATAGGAAATATAGTTAGTAAGTTTGCAGATTATGCCAAAATTGGCAGTGTAGTGAACAGCGAAGAAGGTTACATCAGAGTACACTGGGACCTTGATCAGCTGGGCCAATAGGCCAAGGAGTGGCAGATGGAGTTTAATGTATATAATGTGAGGTGCTGCATTTTGTAAAGGCAAATTAAGGCAGAATTTATACACTTAGTGGTAAGGTCCTGGGCTGTGATGCTGAACAAAGAGACTTGGAGCGCAGGTTCATAGTTCCTTCAAATTAGACAGCATAGTGAAGAAGGCATTTGATATGCTTTCCTTTATTGGTCAGACCATTCAGTATAGGAGTTGGGAGGTCCTGTTGTAACTGTACAAGACATTGTTTAGGCCAATTTTGTAATGTTGCATGCAATTCTAGTGTCTCTGCTATTGGAAGGATGTTGTGAAACTTGAAAGGGCTCAGAAAAGATTTATAAGGATGTCGACAGGGTTGGAGGTTTTGAGCTGTAGGGAGAGGCTGAATAGGCTGGGGTTATTTTCCTTGGAGTGTTGTAGGTTGAAGGGTGGTTTTATAGAGATTTATAAATTCATGAGGGGCATGGATAGGGTAAATAGACAAGGACTTTTACCCAGGTTGGGGGAATCCAAAACTAGAGGGCATAGGTTTAAGGTGAAAGAGGAAAGTTTAAAAGGGACCTAAGGGGCAACTGTTCACACAGAAGGTGGGTGCATGTATAGAAAGAGCTGCCACAGGAAATGGTGGAGGCTGGTACAATTACGGCATCTGGATGAGTATATGAATAGGAAGTGTTTAGAAGGATATGGGCCAAGTGCTGGCAAATGGGACTAGATTTATTTAGGCTATCTAGTTGGCATGGACGAGTTGGACCAAAGGGGTTTGTTTCCTTACTGTACAGCTTTATAACCCTATGACTCTCTATAACTATTATAATGTGTAATTTGCTATTAATAAAACTTGTGCTATAGCAAAGCAAATGTGTCAAGTTTCCTGCACTCATCATTTTGTGACATCAAAAGTAAATCAATAAGGCACCAGACTATGTTTCTTCCATAATAAAAATGAGAGAGAGAGTAAGACTGACGAAAGAGAATAATTGAAAAATGGTGTTCGAAATAAATTGAAGAAGAGAAAGGTTTGATTACTGCATATAACAGAGAATGCTTTTCATATAAAATTGCAAATTATTTTAATTAATATATTCCAGTATTTAGTTTTCAGCTCATGCCATAATTAACATACCACAATGGAGTTTAGTGGCAAAACTAACAAGAAGTGATACTCATATAGAATGTACTTCAGGAAACCAATCTGCGCAGATTGTGACTTTTTTTATCAATTATTTGGGTTATGTTCCAGACCAAACCACCTTCAGCTGCTTCCCTATATCATAACCAGTGAATAAAGTGGGGATTGCACAACATTCAACAGCACTTGCAACTATCAGATATTGAAGAAATTTGTGCCCATATGCATCAAGCCATGGAAAATATCCAAGTTTGGAGTGACATGTGACAAGTAGCATTCATGTCGCACAGATGCTAGGGTATGGCTATCTCCAACAAATGACCATTTCCTTCCCAGTCAGAGTGTAAACTGGTTTGAAGGGGATTGTGCAAGTGGTGGTACTTCCATGCATTATCTACTGTTGTCTTTCTAGGTGGTACATGCTGAGAATTTGGAAGGTACTCGTAGTCATAGAAGCATTAATGAGTTGCTGCAGCATATATTTTAGATGATACACACAACAGCTACTGTGCATACGCGATAGAAAGTATGAATGTTTAAGGTGGTAGATGGGGTGCCAGTCAAGACCGCTCCATGTCCTTCATGGTGTTGAGCTGCAGTCATCACATAAGTGGTAGGCATTCCATCAGCCTCATGACTTGTGCCTTTTCGATAGGGGAAAGGCACAGGGGAGTTAGGAGGTGAACTAGTCATCATAGAATTGGTGTCCGACTTGCTGTTGTAGTTATGGTAATTACATGGTTACTCCAGTTCGGTTTGTGATCAATGGTAATGCCCAGAATGTTGCTAGTAAAGGATTTAATGATGGCGATGCTAATAGCCACCTATTTTGTATCTGGAATGGAGGAGATCTTAGGAGGATGCTGTGAATGATCAATCACCCAGTTGGCTGAGGAATTCATTCTTTACCATTCACAGTGACATCATATTCACTGAGGAAAGTAAATCAGTCACTTCCAAGGTGAAGAAAGATAGAAGCACATTTCTTATCCAGCAGAGGGAGCAAATACATACGTTCCATTGCAGAAAACAAATAGAAATTGTATTTATTTTGTGAAATACTTATTCTTATAAAGATATTTAGGCTAAAGCTTAATCCAAATATTCCTCAATAAATACTTCAACATCTACTAATAATTCATTTTATTTCATTGAATCTTTATTTAAGTCATGCTTTTGTCTGGCCTCCTGAGTATTTTGTGTTTTAATTATTTTGTCATTTATGGCTCTGCTTTCAGCTGCCAAGACCCTAAACTCTGGAATTCTCTTCTCAATACTCTCACTGACTCTCTTTATCCAAATCTAGATTAACTCTCAACTTTGCAGAATTTCATGGAGAGATTATCTCCTTGAGTTTTAGCAAGTATTCTTGCAAAGTTTTACATCTCTTACCTCATGAGGTATGCACCAAGCCTTGCGCCACAGTGCTCATGTTATCTTGTGCTGAACAATGCAGAAGTGCTTATTACTCCTGAGATCATCATTAAAGCCTACCCACACACTAGTTCAAAGGCTGCAGACCAAGAATTACACTTCACAATTCCAGTGTGTGCAGACCTCAAAAGGAGATATTTATTGAAGCAAAATGACTCCCTGCAGGCCATGTTAGATGGAAAATAGGTGAGGAATACCATCCTCTTTCTTCAGGGATTCCAGAGGAGACCATGGCCTCAGACCCTGTCAGCCTGGTTTGAAGTTGGTATTCAGGTCAGTGCTATGTCCACAGACTAGAGTGTTGCAGTGCAGTGCAGGAAGAAGGTCAATGCCATTCTGTGTTATACAATGGGAAGAGCCACCATCTTATCTCTGTGGCCTCACACTCCCTCAAACCTCCCACCAAAGCTCCTGGTCTCCTACTCTCATGATTACAAGCAGCATCTTGCTTTGATGGGTTTTACTCATCTCAACTTCACAAACTATGAACGTTTCCTACTTTCTGCACTTTCTAGTCATTCACTCACTCAGTTGGGAGACTTCATCCCCATTTGTCCCAATAATAACTGCTGTCCCAACCATTTTTACTCTCTCTCTCCCTCCCTTTGACTCATTGCAGGAGAAAATGGTCCACAGCTGACATTTATCTACTCATCCATTCCTGATGGAGAGCTCCTGTCCAAAACATTGATTTTTCTGCTCCTCAGATGCTGTCTGACCTGCTGTGTTTTTCCAGTACCACTCTAATCTTGACTCTAATCTCCAGCAGCTGAAAATGTGTTCAAGATTCCTGAAGAAGGGCTCATGCCCGAAACGTCGATTCTCCTGCTCCTTGGATGCTGTCCGACCTGCTGCGCTTTTCCAGCAATACATTTTCAGTTCTCATCTCCAGCATCTGCAGTCCTCACTTTGTCCTCTAATCTCCAGCATCTGCAGTCCCCCCTTTTGCCTATTTATCTATTCACCTCCTACAAGGAGAGAACCCTTGAATTAGTGAGAAAGACTTAAGACTACTCATGTGTTGAAGCCAAGACCTCCCACGTCTCATCAAAAAAGCAAGATCCATTGTGAGGTGCAGCAGTGTTCTCCCATTACCACCAGTGTGAACATATTCTAAACATACTCAAGCTTCTAATCCTATTGCATAACTCTATTGATCTTCTGCAGGAACCAACAGCGTCCAAGCAACATCTTTGCAGAACAGACCAGTTCCTCTAGGGAAATCACCACTGCCTCCTCCATCTCTGAGGAGGTAGTCTCAGATCCCTCAGGGGTCAGGCTTGCAAGGCTTCCTCCTATGTCATCCAGTAGCTCAGACAGTGGCACCTTTATCACTAAACCCACTAAGTACTTTATCTAGACTGGAGTCGTGAGCATATACTTGTGAGCACATCATTGCCACATCTCTGCAGTTGGATAAAGAAGAAACCCGTTCCTGTGTTCACCGGCACTCAGTGGACTACCAGAAACCAGGCAGCTGCCTGGTCTCAGGCAGGCGAGGACCCCATGGTGTCTTCCATTAATAATTTGAAAAAAATATACAGACCCAGGAGCAGCAGGCAGGTTTGTCAACAACACTCAGGAAGCTGAAGGAAAAGATGTAGGAATCTACCTATATCATTTGCATTGTATTGGATCAGGCAAATGTGCCTTTGGCTGCCTCTATGAACAGGTTTGAAGCTGTTGCAGAGAGCCAAGTCTAGTAAACCACTCATTGTCTGCCAGAGGTAGACATGGACTTGCAGCCCATTGCTGGAGCCATTGGTCCTCAGCATCAATGTTCAGGTAACAAGGGTACAAGGGACTTCAACCTCACCCCAGTATCTGCTGGCACCACCCTTCCTTAGAGGGAGACAGGACTTCATATAGGCCACTCAGAAATCTCTTCTCAAAAGACTGTAGTGGTACCACACCCCTCCAACTCCACTCAGCCTTCAACCTTCAACCTCAAAGAGGTTCAAACCACAGATGGTGACCCTTCATCTGAGCAAGACATTTTGAGCATGTCTGACCTTCAGATCACAATCAGCCCTGGGGTTCTGCACCTAAACCTTTGCGGCAGAGGCTTCACTGCAAAGCAGGCTCCCTCCACCCCAGCTGCAGACCCAGAATTACACTTAGACATAGTGAGAGAGAAAGGAAAAAGAAACCCCGAAGATGACACATAGTTGTCATTTTAGCTGCAGATACAAGAATGAAGCTCAACCCTTTGTGCTAACCCTTTGTTTGCAATACCCAACATTCAAACTCTGCCTAAAGGATTGCTGCTCTTTCTCTCACACCCATTGAGGGACAACATTGTGTCATATTTGTATGTGGGAGAACTCAACCTTGTATTGTTTTCCACGAGGGAAATTTGTTTATTGCACAACAGAAAAGTGAAGGAAGAACAAACCAAAAAACTGTATTTGAATTTGGGATTTATCAGGGTCTTCTTGCCTTTCTAGCATCAGTACATTTACATTCAACTATTTTTGATTGGAAGTGGATGTCAGTGAGGTTGTGTTGGATATTTTGACCATAATTCTGCCGCACACTATCATGCTGAAGGTGAAGTTCTTACTGCTCAATGTTACCAGAGTAGTGATAAACGGCTCCATTTCGGAATGGCAGGCGGTGACCAGCGGGGTACCGCAGGGATCAGTGCTGGGACCGCAGCTTTTTACAATATATATTAATGATATAGAAGATGATGTTAGTAATAACATTAGCAAATTTGCTGATGATACTAAGCTGGGTGGCAGGGTGAAATGTGAGGAGGATGTTAGGAGATTACAGGGTGACCTGGATAGATTAGGTGAGTGGTCAGATGCATGGCAGATGCAGTTTAATGTGGATAAATGTATGGTTATCCACTTTGGTGGCAAGAACAGGAAGGCAGATTACTACCTAAATGGAATCACTTTAGTTAAAGGGGCAGTGCAAAGAGATCTGGGTGTTCTTGTACACCGGTCAATACAGGTAAGCATGCCGGTACAGCAGGTAGTGAAGAAGGCTAATAGCATGCTGGCCTTCATAACAAGAGGGATTGAGTATAGAAGCAAAGAGGTTCTTCTGCAGCTGTACAGGGCCCTGGTGAGACAACACCTGGAATATTGTGTGCAGTTCTGATCTCCAAATTTGAGGAAAGACATTCTGGCTATTGAGGGAGTGCAGCGTAGGTTCACGAGGTCAATTCCTGGAATGGCGGGACTACCTTATGCTGATAGACTGGAGCGACTGGGCTTGTATACTCTTGAGTTTAGAAGACTGAGATGGGATCTGATTGAGACATATAAGATTATTAAAGGATTGGACACTCTGGAGGCAGGAAATATGTTTCCGCTGATGGGCGAGTGCTGAACCAGAGGATGCAGCTTAAAAATACAGGTAGACCATTTAGGACAGAGATGAGGAGAAACTTCTTCACCCAGAGAGTGGTGGCTGTGTGGAATGCTCTGCCCTAGAGGGCAATGGAGGCCCAGTCTCTGGATTAATTTAAGAAAGAGTTGGATAGAGCTCTCAAGGATAGTGGAATCAAGGGTTATGGAGATAAGGCAGGAACAAGATACTGATTAAGGATGATCAGCCATGATTATATGGAATGGTGGTGCAGGCTCGAAGGGCAGAATGGCCTTCTCCTGCACCTGGTGTCTATTGCCTATTGTCTCCCGCTTCTGAAGACTTGCCAATCTCACAGCTGATCATATTCCATCATATTTAGTCTACTCCAATTGTCCAAAGAACAGCATGCAAGGATTATGTGGCACACTCTGTCTAGAATGTCTGGAAAGGAATCTCCATACATGAGCGAGAATCAGAAGCTCACCTTGGGGATGCCTATTATCTGGTCCACAGTAGCGTCAGTAGAAGAATGGGCTGCATTGTATGTTCAACTGGGAGAAATTGAGGACTGCAGTTGCTGGAGATCAGAGTCAAAAAGTGTGGTGCTGGAAAAGCACTCAGATCAGGTGGCATCCAAGGAGCAGGAGAGTCGATGTTTCATCAGGAATGGCAAGGAGTCTATGCTCGAAACATTGACTGTCTTGCTTCTCAGATGCTGCCTGACCAGCTGTACTTTTTGAATCTCCATTGTACGTTCACTTGGCCTCAGTCAGAGAAAGATGTTGGTATCAATGAATCATCAGTGGTTGGAGAAGATAGATCTTGTATCATAACCCCATCTTAAAAGGCTTTTCGCCCTTGAAATGAACCAGGAACTTGAGAATTATAAAGGATACAGGCATCATGGCAGCTTTCAGGATACCTGGTATAGATCTCTGAGATGTGATTGCAAGTGTCATAGATGAGTTGGGCTTTGACTGAATGGAATCCTTTCCTATTACTGAAGTTAAACACATTAAGATATGGTGGTCTTAAAGTGATGTGTATACAGTCTATTCCACTGTACCCCTGGAATACTGTAGCAGATACACAAGTTCTATGATAGTGTTACGTGACATTCTTGTTTGGTGGCAGCACTGTGCCTTGCATATCTGGATGACACTACGGACTGTGAGCTTCCTGAAGGGGACTTTCTGCAGCAATTCTTGTTTGGAGATGTTATGACATTCCTCTGGAGCAAGTAGATCTTGAACCATAGCCACCTGCCTCCGACATAGGGATAGCAACATTGCACAACAGGACCCTCCCTCCAGCAATTCTTTGCATGGGACTTGTTTGGCGGCTGTTGGAGGTTTCGGTAGATCCTGGTTTTGTAGAAATACATGTTCCTCCTCAATTTCTGTGCCCATTCATGGTGCAGTGGCCATAGTGACAATCACCCCTGTTGTGGTTGGAGTCATTGGTGACAATGCCAATGAGTCTATGTGGAGAATGTTGGGGAAAAAAAAATCAGTAATGTATCAATCAGCAGTCCCATCACATATAAGTGTTGACATTTCATCATTGTCCTCAATACAGTGGGACAGATGCTCCTGAGAAGGAGGATCATGGGATTCCACTACATGGACTTTTAAAACAGTGTTCCTTCTTTAGATGTTTTATTTGTTCATGGAATGTGGGTGCTATTGGCTTGGACAGCATTTATTGCCCATCATTAATTTCCCAGAGTGCAATTCAGAGTTGTTGTCATGCTTCTGGAATCACATATAGGTCAGAGGTTGAGCAATTCATCAACTTCACCAATACATTCCACCCCGACCTTACATTCACCTGGACCACCTCTGATACCTCCCTCCCCTTCCTGGGCCTCTCCATCTCCATTAATGACGACCTACTTGACACTGACATTTTTTACAAACCCACCGACTCCGACAGCTACCTGGATGACACCTCTTCCCACCCTACCTCCTGCAAAAATGCCATCCCGTATTCCCAACTCCTCCGTATCTGCTCCCAGGAGGACCAGTTCCACCACAGACCACACCAGATGGCCTCCTTCTTTAGAGACCGCAATTTCCTTTCCCACGTTGTTAAAGGTGCCCTCCAATGCATCTCGTCCACATCCCGCACCTCTGCCCTCAGACCCCACCCCTCAAACCATGACAAGGACAGAACCCTCTTGGTGCTCACCTTCCACCCTACCAACCTTCGCATAAGTCACGTCATCCGACGACGTTTCCGCCACCTCCAAACGGACCCCACCACCAGGGATATATTTCCCTTCCCACCCATTTCCATCTTCCGTAAAGACCGTTCCCTCCATGACTACCAGGTCATGTCCACCGCACCCCCCCCACAACCCACCTTCCCATCCTGGCACCTTCCCCTGCCACCGCAGAAATTGCAAAACCTGCGCCCACACCTCTTCCCTCACCTCCATCCAAGGCCCCAAAGGAGCCTTCCAGATCCATCAAAGTTTCACCGGCACATCCACTAATATCATTTATTGTATCTGTTGCTCCCGATGTGGTCTCCTCTACATTGGGAAGACTGGATGCCTCTTCGCAGAGTGCTTTAGGGAACATCTCCGGGACACCCGAACCAATCAACCCCATTGCCCTGTAGCCCAACATTTCAACTCCCCCTTCTACTCTGCCGAGGACAAGCAGGTCTTGGGCCTCCTCCACCGCCGCTCCCTCACCACTCAACACCTGGAGGAAGAACGCCTCATCTTCCGCCTTGGAACACTTCAACCCCATGGCATCAATGTGGATTTCACCAGTTTCCTCACTTCCCCTTCCCCCACCTCACCCCAGCTCCAACCTTCCAGCGCAGCACTGCCCTCATAACCTGTCCTACCTACCTATCTTCCTTTCCACCTATCCACACCACCCTCCTCTCTGACCTATCACCTCCATCCTCACCCCCATTCACCTATTGTACTCTGTGCTACTTTCTCCACACCCCCACCCCCCTCTCATTTATCTCTCCACTGCAGGCACTCTGCCCCTATTCCTGATGAAGGGCTTTTGCCCGAAACGTCGATTTTCCTGCTGCTTGGATGCTGCCTGACCTACGTTCTGGATTACTAGTCCAGTGATATTACCACAACACCAGCACCTCCCTGTTTTAAAAGTATACAGTAGGAGATTTTAAATTCAAAAGAATCAATAACACTATGTCCTGTTTCCCCGATATCCCACATCGCCCAAGAAAAACAGCATTGCATGTAAGAGCAATGTTCACACTTCACTGTTTCAGGAAAGCAGCTCCAGACTCTAGAGCACCCTATGATTCTTTGGCATGTGTTTGAGAATTGTGGACCACACGTTATGATTACTTCTGATTCACAGAAATTGCTGGGATTAATTTGTAATGATCAATTACAAGGTTGGTTGATTTTAATCTACATTGTTGGTCAATGCATGAAGTACACCTGCAGAATTGTGTAGCTGCAGTTGTCTTTAATCTGGAAGCTGTGAGTGTGATTAATGCCTTGAAGGACCTCACACACGTAGAATACACTCCCAAGCCACAAGAAATCAATCTCACTCCATCCAGTCTGGATGTGCTATTAGATATCCTTCATTCTCATTGTGTATTTGTGATTTGGATGATGATAGAAGGCAATACAGTGCTGTACAAAGAGCAAGAGAGAGAGAAAGACTGAGAGAAAGAGAGACAGAGACAGAGTTGCAAGCTTCACCTGTTATTCTGGGTGCTTCCCAATTCACCCCCTAACACCACACCCCCCCCCCCCCAAACAATCCATGGTAAACCTTCACTTTCCTTCCTGCCTTGAAGTCCCTGTTGATCTCATCAGGTTTTGGCTCCCAACATTCCCAGGTAAACCTTTTATTTAAATCTTTGTCTCCCTAGTTTAATATTTAAACCACAGGCTGACAACTCAGTTAAGCCAAACACCATAAAGCACTGCTGCCCTCCTCCCCAAACCACCAAAGGCAGGATACCAACAATAACTTAACTTCCTCAGTATGTCGTTCCTTCCCATGATCCATCGTTTCCCATCTTTATATGTTGAGTTACCCACTGTCAGTATCAACATCACAGCATGCAACCTGTAATCCTTAGGTCTGACTTCCCCAAATTCCTCACGGTAGCAATACCTCCTAATAAACCCTCTTCATTTTCAGTAACCAGCCCCACTAAACTGACTGTGCCCCAACCCTGGACCAATTTGTAACAACAGCCTCAACTGATTGATCGATTCATGACTGATCTCTGTGCAAGTCTCTGGCTGACTTACCACTACTGCCTTGACTGGTTGTATTGAACTTGCAGGATTGACCATGGCTCATTCCTCAGGCTGGAATGAAATAGATCCCTGGACTCTGGTGGCACCAAATGTTCAAATGACCCTAATCAAACCACTGGACTGAGATTGAATGATGCCTTGATTGAGTGTAGCAGCACCTCCTAGCTGACAACAGCCCACTTTGATTTGACAATGGACTATTCCCCTTAGACATTGAAACATAATATTAGGTTGGACCACATGTAATCGGATTCACACATAAATTACAGGTGCACACTGTAGGTGTGACAGCACAGTGTCAGACTGCAACATGTTCACCCCTTGACAGTTCATTGCTATTAAAGATAACAAGCTGCCTGGCTTTGTCTGTTACAATGGCAAGGTCTGACAGAAATACTATGATCCTGTGCATTCTGAATGAAGAGGCAATGTACTAAAAGGGAAGGCAAGATAACATAGAGATGCTGTGAACACACACTTGGTTGCACAATGAGTGAATACTATGGAAGCCTGCTAAGAGTCTTGTGATACACACTGTTCTGATGCTTGAGATGGGAGCCTGTCCTTACATATAAAGTAGCCTGACAGCAGAATTATAATGTTAGGTGTCACCGAGCTCCAAAGTGCAGTATTGAAATGCAGATCTGTATATTAAGTGAGACTGACTTCTGCCAAGGTGATGTGGTGAGCCTGGTGCTTTGCCACCTCCTGTGGTTAGAAGGTACAGACACTTAATGCCAGTGGAGTATGCCCTGAGATGTTGGGCAATGCTGGCCAAGATGGATGTCCAGACAGTACAAAGGTGAACTGCAGCCAGTTCTTTGATTTTTGTGCTGCGGTGTGACCTGATTGAATTTGTTTTGGCTACCTGTGTAAATAGCTACTAACAAATAAACGAGGTGAAAGTAGGTAATAATAAGACACTAATGGATACAAATAGGCCTGTCAGCACTCATTAGCAAGATTCACAGATTTTGTTTTCTTAACATTGAGAATATCATTTTCCCATTCTTGCCTTACCTTTCCAGCAGTCTCACTATGACACACTTCACTCTGAAACTGGGAAGATTCCACTCTATCTCTCCTTCTTCTGTTGAAACACTATTCAAAACCTCTTTTAATGACTAAGCTTTTTGCCATTTGTCTTAATATCACCTGAGTGTGATTGGATATGAATTTCACTTTATAACATTCCAGTGCAGCACATTCTGTTTTTTATAACATAAAGACCATTTAAGTTGCTGTTGATGTATTTAGGAAAGAAAACTGAGGAGATGCAATATAAACATAATCATTTAATATTTAAGAGGTTACAGGAGCTGAGCGGTTATCTTAAAGTCTACAAATCATTGAAAGTGGTAAGATGAGTTGATAAAGCTGTTTAAAAAGTGTGAGGGTTCTCAGTGTTATAAATGAAGGCATGGAATTTCAGGACAAGGAAATTGTTCTCAACCTTCGTAAATCACCGGGAAGTTTTCAGCTGGGGTGTTGTATCCAATTCAGAGCAGTACTCTTTCAAAGGAATGTCGAGGAAAGAGTGGAAAAAGTCTGGGAAAGATAACTAATTGAATGGTACCATGGAGGAGAGACTGGAAAAACTCACTTAAAATAAAGAATGTTAAGTGGAACATTGATGTTCAGTGTTGTAAATAGTTTTCATGAAGTAAAAAAACGATGTAACTAATTCCAGACACTTATGAACTGGTAACAGAGGTCACAGATTCAAAGCAATCAATAAAGGGTCAGATATGCGATGACAAGCAATATTTTATGTAACCAGTTATGATGATCTGGAATGCATTATCTGCAAGGGTAATCGAAACAGATTTAGTAGTAAATTTCACAAGGAAATTGGATGGATACTTGAGAGAAAATTGCAAGACTAGTTTTGTACGATGGGACAAATACCTTTGTTTTGTGCTGTAAGGGCCTATGTTCTATTACAAATATTGATCATGTCTATACGTCAAATAATTTGTAACACTTCACATTCAAGAATGGATATAGCTCTGATTATCTTGAGCTCAAGATCAAATTTTAACTCAACTGCAAAAATTTACATATGCAGCAAATATTCAAACTGCATTATGAGAATACAATTCTTGTTTGTTTTTGCAGTACGAGTCTGCAACTGACATCGATGTATCAGTTATTAACTTCAACTCTACAGTCAACTTCAGATGCAAAATTATAATGTTTCTGATGAAGGACTATTTTCCTGCTCAGATTGATAGTCTCCCCGCTGTGATCAATCATCTTTGAGACAAGATGTGAAATACTCTCATCAAAAATGATTATTTCAATGCCAAAATGGACAACTGTTCTTCTATCCAATGAATCTTTCTTTGCAAGCACGGAAATAAAAATGTATGGTTTATAAAGAAAGCTTCTTTAGCTATAGAGCATGTCATCAGAAATATTGCAAATGTTTGTGAATGTCCTTTTCCCATCTGAGTAACAAAGTTAGCTTTAAATTTTTACTGGAGGATCACTGCAGTTAAAGGTACAGAACAAAGTATAACAGTAAAAGATCAGTATAAGAATCAAACTAATCTCACGTCAAAACTATAATGCATTTGTCAGAGGAAAGAGTTATTCTACGTGCTGCATCTTGTAAAATCATAAATTCTTTTGGAATTTACTTACAATATTTCTACACGTAGCCACTAGAACAATTAATTATCTAACACACCCTTCTGTTTCATTAGTACAGCATTTCACTATGTAATAGAAGTGTTTCAAAATTATAAGTCAAATAATTGAATGTAATCCAAATCACCAGACCAATAAAATGGAAATGTTTGAATTTGGATGTTCACTTCATCAAGTCATCATCTTTGAATGAATGGCAGGGAATGCAGGTAGGAGTTAAGTGTGTAAGTGCTAGTAAAGTAGATGAGCAGCCTTGCAGTCTGGTCCAATCTGCGAGTTGCGTGCCTGTCCCTGTGCTCAAAGTGTCCTTGCAGAAACCTTTTAATGCTAGTTGCCAGTGTACCCTTCAATGCAAGTCTGTGCTTCAGAAGCCCACTACAAGCGCATCAAAGAGGGGTTGTTGGATACGATTTGCTAATATCTGTAGAAGAAGGTGCATGCAGCTGGTGCCCACAGTTCAAACCCAGGACTGTGTTTGGTTGTAGGCAACATGGAAATCATTTGGAGGATGTGTTCAGCTGAATCAGCCAAGTACCCATTCTGGTTTTCACGTCAAATGTACCTAGCATCCAGCTTGTTTGGTGAGTTTGGTCAGATAGAAAGCTAAATATTAATGAGGTGAGTTCTGCCATCAACAAAGGATTTGACACAGAATAATCCACCTTAATCCAACTTGCTGCTGCCTAGTGAGGAACTCATCATGCCACTTGTGAGAAACATTAAAGTTGGAGCAAGTTGCTCTCACCATTGAGATGGGCCTTTCCGAACTTATTGACCAATTCTGCTATACTACTTTCCATAGCCCAAGTCACTTGGAACCCTGTAAGATCTGCCCTTCAATTCCAAATATCAGTCAGCCTAACATAAATGAGACAAGGCAGTGACTGTTGAAAGCAAATTGCTCAAAACGGACGTCTGATAACCTTTGTGAACAACAGGAGGTACTGTTTAACTTATATAAGATCTGTATATATCCCCAATATATACTCATCAAATAAAACAGCCATGGCCAACAAAAGAGGTGAGGAATTACTTAAAATTTAAATAAGAGCATAAAGTGTTAAGAATTATGCAAAAGCAGAGAACAAGGGGAGATTAAATGGCAAAGGAAGGAGGAAAAAGTGCAAAGAGTATATGGAAAGAAAGCTTTGATCAATATAAATATTGACACAATACTTGTTTTGCACTTACTGCAACTGATGTGGGGAGTAAAAATTAAAATGATCCTTTGAAACAGTGATATTATGAATGAATTCAGAAAATGGTAACCTCTAGCAACAAGCAAGAAGAAACTGGATCTTCAGTTCCTCTCCACATGTGGAAGGGGTACAGGAGGTCCACTGTCCTTTATCTACAATGCCACAAGTAAATAAAAAGATGCCATTTCCACCAGATAAGCAAGGCCATTTCTACAACAGGCTGAGGATATCCCTGGACACCACGTGCCACTTGCTGCAGCAGAACTTGTGACCTGAAGACATTGGTGGCCAATCTATCTTGATCAAGGTGATAGCTGCACTGGATATTTATGCCACTGGCTGCTTCCAAGGAAAAGTTGAGGACCTGTGTGAGCTCTCTCAGTTTTTGACCCACAAATGTATTAAAGCTGATAGTAATGTAATTTGTGCCAGGTCACATCACTTCATTTAATTTCCCTGTGACCAGGTCAATGCTACCCAGGCTGAACTGACACCTAAATTCCTGAGAACTCCCCATTTCTGTCTTCATTTCACAGGCCAAATGCCTCTACAACTATGTCTGATGACTCCGCTATGCCACCGCTTGACTAAGGCTGAGAGTAGGTACTTGTGCAGTCCGTTCTTCCACCTGAGCTCTGGTGGTGTAGACAACAGGCCTCCTGAGTCTGTGGTTCTGATGCTAGAATCTGTCAGGGGAGTTGGGATGAAGAGGTGCCTTGCAGAATAGCCTAGAAAATCTGAGATGAAGAGAAATGTTTTCTCTGAGAGAGTGGTGAGCCTGTGGAATTCTCCGTCACAAAAAGCAGTTGAGGCCAAAACATTGAATGCTTTCAGGAAGAAGATAGACATAGTTCTTAAGGTTAAAGTGATCAAACAGTTGAAAGCAGGAACAAGTATTGCGTTGTATGATCAGCCATGATTGTATTGAATGGTTGTGCAGCCTAAATGGCATACTCCGATCCTATTTTCTACATTTCTCCACGCCCAACATGCTGTACTCTCTACAACTGGAGCAGCAAAGAGGGGATGTGAAATCCACTGAGAGATTGTGGTATTATGGTGCCCTGGAATTTTGTGTGGTTGTTGAACCTCTTGCAGTTTCCTGAATCTCTAAGGGACAGTATTTGTTTTGAAGGTCTAAATGGATTTTATTTCAAAACTATCTTAAATCAAATTTATATCTGGATACTGGAGAGCATTCTTTCCAGGATGAAATTGAGGACATTGAGTAAGAGGGACATTGCTTCACTATGATAGAGTTGTAGCATTGGGTACAACGCACTGAACAGCATTTATTTGACACTTGGTTCCAATAGTTCTAGATGAAATTCATGGAATATTGCATTGTAATAGTGTCAGGGAAACCTTAAACAGTGATAGATATAAGAAGAGATAACTATGAGGCTGACTTGATAGGGCAGTTAAAAATAGGAACAGGATTCTTAACTTAACAGGGGAATAGAGAACAAAACCGAAGCTATGTTAAAATGTTTTAATATCCCACTTGGACTATTGTAGTCAACAGTGGACACAATACTGTGGAGAGATTATCCAAAAGATTAACTAGAATAGAACTAGAAAGTACACATTATGCTGTTCGAGGTAGTATATTGGGCTGGACTGAAAATTGGCTCATTGGCAGTAAAGAGTGAGTGGGAATAAGAGGTTCCTTCAGGTTGATGACTGGTGACTAATGGGGTTCCACGGGGATCCATGCTGGGATCACAACTATTTACAATATATATTAATGGACTTGGAGGAAGAAAGTAAATATACTGCAGCCAAATTTGTAGATGGTACAAAAATAGGTGGAAAGACAAGCTGAGAGAAGGATGTAAACCATCTAAACAGAGATATTGTTAGATTTAGTAATTAGGCAAAAAGTTGACAAATGGAGTATAATGTGGGAAGATGTGACATTGTTCATTTTGGAGAGGAGAACAAAAGAATAATGTATTATTTCGATGGAGAGCAACTGTAGAAAGCTGCAACAGAAGGGAACTTGGGGGTAATTGTGCATGAAATGCAGAAAGCCAGCAGACAGATGTAGTGGGTAATCAGGAAGGCAAGTGAAAATTGGCCCTTATTTCAAGGGGTTTGGAGTATAAGATTTGGGAAATCTTACTGTAACTACAAATTGAAAATGAGACCATATCAGGAGTACTTGTGAGCAGTTTTGATCCACATGTTTGAGGAAAGATATAATTTAGTTAGAGGCAGTTCAGCAAAAGTTTGCGAGGATGATCCCTGGTATGGAGGGATTGTCTTATGAGCAAAGGTTGGGACTCTGCGCATTAGAATTTAGAAAAATGGCAGGTGATCTCATTGAAATATATAAGATTCTGAAGGGGTTTGATCAGGTAAATGCTGAAAGGATGTTTACCCTTCGGGGAATCTAGGACCAGAGGACATAGTCTCAGAATTCCATGGTACCAATTTAGACTGAGAGAAAGAGGAATGTTTTTTTTAGAAAGTTGTGAGCCATTGCAACTCCTTGCCACAGAAAGTTGTGGGGGCAGATTTCTTTTGTATGTTTAGGATAGATTCTTGATCAGTCAGGAAATCAAGGGTTACAGGAAAAACTCAGGGAAGTGGGCATGAAGAATGTTGGATCAACCATGATCCTATTGGATGATTTCCATTCCATGATCCTAGCTCAAGGGCTGAATGGCCTACTATTCTTCCTCTTTCTCATGGTCTTATGGTCTTTTGAGACTGAGCAAACTGGAATAGCCCCCCTGACAATAGAGATGGTTAAGGGCAGATTTGATAGAGATGTACAGGGAATCTTAAATGAGCTAACATAATAAATAAAGAAAAACTATTTATTTTGACCAAAAGTTGGTGACAAAGTTTGGTAAAAACAGATCCAAGTCTATTCAGGTTGAATTCAACAGATGATTACGTATATCCTACGTCCACCCACCCCCAAACACATGATATGCAACAAGAAAAACCAAAGCACTGCTGATGCTGGAAATCAGAAACAAAAATAGAAATTGCTGGAAAAACTCACCTGGTCTAGCAGTATCTCTGGAAAGAAGGCAGAGTTAATGTTTTGGGTCCAGGGTGTTTTGAAGAAAGGGTCACTGAATCCTAAATGTTAACTTTACTTTCTCTTCACACATGTTGTTAGACCTGCTGAGATTTTCCAGCAATTTCTGTTTTTGAACATGATGCTCATTTCCATTTGTCAATAACAGTGCATGCATATTAGCATAATTATGCAGACTGAGTTCCAAATGTCCAGAATCCATTTCATGGCTCTAACTTGCGTGTGCCAGAGTTTAGAAGCACATTCAAGTTATTTCTTCTATTTATGAAGTGATATGTGGTGTTAGGATGAAATCCAGCAAGAGATTTACTGTGGTATTTTGTCCTCCAGAAAATGTGTGTGATTGTTCAATCTCTTGCAGTTTTTCCAACACTCTAACAGACACTATCTGTTTTGAAGGTCTAAGTGGATTTTATTTCAAAACTATCTTAAATGAAATCTACACTTTTTAACTAACTCCTTCCTTCTAAAAAGTTTGAAATGGCATTCTTTAAAGAAAAATCAATTTAACTGTTGAAAGTATCCCCATACAAAAAAAAATTGGAGTCAATTGCAATACTACTTTAGTCAGGTCATCTTTGTTGATTCAATTTAATGAAACCACAACAAAGTTTTCGTATAACAGGTGAAGTTTTGTGATTTATAAAATCTGATGTTAGATGGATCAGTCATCCACACTAACAAAGGAGTCAGTCTGATGTTCGTTTCTTCAGTGTCTTGTAGATGGTGGATAGGCTGAAAGTGCCTCCAGATGTCATGTGTTGTTCAATTAATTTCAAATAGGCTACTGGGAAAAATAGTATTTCACATGGTAACCATGTAGGAAAGTCTTTTTTTTAGAATGAAAAAGGACAGAAAAGGATAGAAATCTGCAAAAATACAGTTTTCAGATAATGTAGAAAATAACATATTCATGACATTATCACAATTAGGAACGTGATTATACTTATGAACAATTTAGTTTTGTATCTGTCACTGCACATCATACTAACATGCTATAATTTATGAAAATTGACCTGTGAACTCCTCTGACTGAGAATGAATATCTCACATAAGAAAATTGGATAATACACTTGATAATGTGCTAGTGAAATGCTAGTGAGGAAATAGAATTTAAGTTTGCTTGTAATATTGATTGTTATATTTGCATGCATGGCAATAATAGAAGGTTACCTGCCCAGTTAAAAGGCCACTGGTGCCAATCATTTGATTTCCAGCAATTTAAATAAACAATCTCATCTCTTCATATTGAGAAAACTGCAATCCAACAAACCCTAAGAGAATAGCACTTTCTTCCTTGACTGTGCTTTTTCTCTTTTGTTTTTGGATTGTGCAATAATAGTTACCTCTTTCCTTGTATCAGCTGGCAATAAAAATATCTGGGCAAATATTGTTTAAATTACTACAGGTATGTAGGCTGATTTCTGACATGTTTGCATTTCACCATTAAAAATTTTGATATCTTTTTGTGCTTCGAATGAATGATCCCTTCCCATAGTAAAAACACCGTTGGTTTACTGATCTGTGTGTAGCTTGATGAAGGTCAGGCTCATCATTTGGCATTGTTGATGTCAAACAAAACTCTAACATTGTAACTACCCGGGTGTCCCAAAAATACCTGAGATAGTCTGGAAATTGTTTCAAAGTATTGTGACACAAGATTTCTTTAGTTAGCTGCTGATGTGTAGCAATGTTTTGGATAATGCAATTTGCAAATTTTGCTCTCTTTTCATTGGCCATTAGAATTCACAATTTATTATTGTAGACTCTCAAGCAATCAAATATGTCAACACTCTTCATGCAAGTTCCTTATATTTTTCATCTCTCCAAAGCTTTGTTGTTCCCTTCCCCCTTATCTTTGTTCCTATCCTGAGGTAAGATAGGATGGGGTTAATGTGGAACATAAACACCAACATTGATTTTCGGATTCAATAGCTTGTCATTGTGTTGGAAATGCTAAGCAGTTCTCTGAGAGATAATTGGGAGAAAAAAAAATCTTTCCAGGGTAGAATGAAACAAAGAACTGTGGACGCTGAAGCTCAAAAACAAAAACTGAAATTCCTAGAAAAAACTCCACAGATCTGGCAGCGCCTGTGGAGGGAAAGCAGAGTTAATGTTCCTGAAGCATCACTGGACTCGAAAAGCTAACTCTGCTTTCTTGCCACAGGTGCTCCCAGACCTGCTGAATTTTTCAAGCAATTTCTGCTTTTGTCTCCGTCCATAGTAGAGTTAGGCCAAGGGTTTAAAATATATGGTGTAATCTGGAATTAGACTCTGTTTATTTTGGACAGCAACAATATTTTTAACAGTGAGAGACTTCATGCAGCAAATGGATTCACCCAGACTGTGGAGGTCAAGTGTTATAGGGCAATTGGGGCAGCACAGTTGCTCAGTAGTTTGCACTGCTACCTCACAGCACCAGGGACTTGGATTTGATTCCAAAATCAGGTGACTATCTGTATGGAATTTTGCATGTTCACCCCATGTCTGTGTGGGTTTCTGCTGGGTGCTATTGTTTCCTTCCACAATTCACAGATATGCAGGTTAGGTGGATTAGCCATGCAAACTTATCTGTAGTATCCAGGGATGTGCAGGCTAGGTGAATTAATATGAAACCATAGTAAATAGGGAGTTATAGGGGTGTGTCTAGGTGGGTTACTCTTCGGAGAGTCACTGCAGATTCAATGGGCTGAATGACCTCTTCCCATACAATAGGGATTCTATGATGTATGCACTAAATGTTTTGGGCAGGTAGTTATGTGAAGGCTTCATTGTGATATACTATTTTTGAAAAAAAAACTTTTTTTTGATTAAGACTAAATTGTTAAAATATTCAAAACATTAACATGATCAGGTCATGATGTTTGAGGCTGAGCGGGCTGTTATCTGTATGATCAGATTGGTACATGGATGGGTTGGGGTGTAGTTACTGTTACGAACGCATGTTTTTAAACTCCACTTTAACCACTGCATTATGTTATTATGTTATCGACCATTTTCCATTTGCTTAATGTGAGTTTGGAAATTACAAACCAACTGTAATTCAGTATGAGAAATATTAGCAGGAGTCCATTAATATCTCTTCATAGCTCTTAGTCTTCTGACCCAATGAATTATTTGTCAACTTTCTTTCCACATCTCATCAGGTTTCCAAGAAAAGGTGATGTCATCATATACATTGCCTTCCTTAACAATTTATTCAAGTCAGTAACAAGCTTTAGATTCTAAAAGACACACAGATTTCTAACAGCAACAATCAGAATTTGTTTCTAAAGATACGCTTCTCAATGAGGTTCTGGTAGTTTCCATTCTCTCTTGAATGATTCTTTATATTGTACATTCTTTTTGCCTCCTGCTTTTCAGCATGTCAAACTCGTACCTTCACATGAAAGGCATCTGTGCAGACACTCCCAAACAATCTTTCATTATTATTATTATGCAGTAAGTGATTTCTATCTGATAAAGTGATACTTATAAATAATACGACTGCTTTACAATCTGGTTGAATAAACTCCACAGAGTACAGTCAGTTAGTGAGAATCTAAACCAAGGGGGGTACAAGTTGAATGGGAGCAAATGAAAGCAAACAACAGCAGTTACTTACTTGTTATTAACTATCTGACTTTTCAGCAGATGAGACACAATTGACTTGGGAATATAATGGATATCAAAATAATTTCAATGCAGTGTTCTGTAAGCTGAGCAATATTTAGCAAATGGAAAAACAAGGAGAAATTGTTAAAAAAAAGCTGAAAAGAAAATTTATCTCATATTGTGCCTTCCAGAAATTGTTCAGGGTGACTACAACTATCAGGCAGTATTCGGGTGTTCAGCTTCAATAGTTGCATTCTGGAACTAATACTTCTGCCAGAATAGGTCTTCTACAATTTTCTAGCAAGGCCCTGAATCAAACTGATGAAGAGAATTTGTGGAAGGTGAGTTTCAGCCATTGGTTCAAAATACACACCAGTTGAATGAAATGCAGAGCGTATTAATTCCTACACTGCATTAAAATGCCACTAGACAATTAATCATTGATTCAGCCTTCAGATCATCAAGGAAATGACATAAAATGTGTGGCTCAGAGTTCCAGAAGTCAGGAACAGATGGGATCAGTTTCCAGGGAGTACTGTAAGAATCCCTTGCTGCTGAGAAGGTGAGGCATTAAGGATGATAATTGGGATTTGGAAGTTTTTTTTTTGCAGAGTACTCAGAAAGGGTCACTTCTGATTCTTGTGATGCTCCAAAAGAATGTTGAGTTTGAGTTTGATTTATTGTTGTCATATGTGCCAAGATATAGTGAAAAGTGTTTTGCATGCACGACAGGCAGATTTTACCATACAAAATGCATCAGGGTAGTAGAAAATAGTGCAGAAAAGAGAGTTGCAGCTACAGAAAAGCTGCAGAGAGAGAGAGAAAGATCAACATCAACATTTAAGAGGTCTGTTCAAAAGTCCGATGACAGCAGGGAAGAAGTTGCTCACGAATCACATGTTTTCAAACTTTTAAATCTTCTGCCTGACGGAAGATGGTGGAAGAGAGTATAACCAGGGTGGGAGGGGTCATTGACTATGTTGGTTGCTTTCTTGAGTCAGCAAGAAGTATAAATGGAGTCAATGGATGAAAGATTGGTTTGTGTGATGGACAGGACTGTGCTCATGACTCTCTGCATTTTCTTGTGGTCTTGGCGAAGAGCAGTTGCCATACCACATTGTGACGTATTCAGATAGGATGCTTTCTATGGTGCATCTATAAAAATTGGCAAGAGTTTTTGTGGAACTGCTGAATTTTCTTAGTCTCCTGAGGAGATTGAGATGTTGTTGTGCTTTCCTGACTGTCATGTTGGTATGTGTGGACCAGAACTGATTGTTGGTGATCATCACTCCCAGGAACTTGCTACTCTCAATCATCTCCACCTCAGCACCATTGAAGCAGACAGATGCATCCCCTCTACTCCACTTCCTGAATTAAAGATCAGCTCCTTCATTTTACTGATGTTGATGGAGATATTGTTGTCTTTATACCTTGCCACTAAGCACTCAAACTCTTTCCTATATTCTGTTTTGTCGTTGTTTGAGATCCGATTTACAACAGTGGTGTCATCAGTAAACTTGGAAATGGAGTTGGGACAGAATGTGGCCAGTTCTGACACAGTTGGGTGTGTCAGAAGTATAATAGATAGCTGAGTATGTAGCCTTGCAGGCATTGGATTTGAGGATTATGGTAGAGGAGATGCTGTTGGCTATTCTTACTGATTGCAGACTATGGGTCAGGAAGTTTAGGATCCAGTTACAGATGGGGATGCTGAGACCTAGGTCTTGGAGTTTAGAGATGAGTTTGTTTGGAATTAAGGTGTTGAATGCAAAGCTGTAGTCAACAAGTAGGAGCCTGATATAGGTATGCTTGTTATCCAGATATTCCAAGGATGAGTGTAGAGCCAGGGAAATGATGTCTGCCGTGGACCTGTTGTGCCAGTAGGCGAATTGAAAAAGATCAAAGCAATTTGGTAGGCTGGAGCTGAAGTCAAAAAACTAAGGGACAAATTAAATGGAGTACTACTACCAGTGAATCAGATGGATTCATAAATAGACATAATGTTTTATTGGAATTCACGCTGTCAATGTTATCTGTTGTCTGATATTTTTGTCTGGAGACCATATGTGTCAGGAATGGAATTAATTTAGCAGACGTAAATTGTCTGTAAATTTAATTGTGTAGCTACTACAATTTTCTAATGACAGGTTTTTAACACTGCGAGACGAGTAGTGCGAAACATTCTTTTGAGACAGACTGGACATGATTATTGAAGTGATTTAATCCCACATAGCACAGCAGTGCCTCTAGCATCTGGTGCAGTTAATAAAGGACTTCTGTATCCTGTCACTTGATAATGGCAGTTGAATGTTCCATTTCTTGGAAGAAAGCCCAAAGGTATTGATAGGTACAGCACTGAAGGAACTTCATATTTGCTGTGAAACACATTACGTAAGGACAAACCATTTCATGTACAGAATACTCTATCTCCAGCATTTTTTCATCAGAAACCAGCAGATTTAGGATTGATAAATATAATTTCAGCCTTTGTGTTTGAAGAAGTCCATATTTTGATTATCACTGTCCATGTTCAGGTTTCGACACAATAAGTATTTAACATAAATTAAATTGGATATTCACATGGAAATATTCCACTTGATATATTACAACATAGCTGGTAAAGACATTGTCTAGCAAGGTGCTGGGATATACTCTTGTCTTAAACAAGCCACTCATAAGGTGTCATAATTTAGTTATTTTTAAAAAGAAATCCTTAGCTAAATCTGCTAATAAAAAAAAACATGTCTAATGAAACTTCCGATATAGACAGAAGTGTTCAACAGGATCATGACTGATCTACTGTTTCCACACCATTTTCTCACACTATTCTCATTACCGTTAATATTTAGAATACTTAAAAAATTTGAAAAATAATAACTTTTCATTTTGCGTTCATCAGGATAATTGACAAGATACACCAATGTAAAGGGGAAACGGAGATGTCTGCGGAGAAATGCAGAAATACAGAAATGCGGAGACATTTCTTCAGCCAGAGAGTGGTGGGCCTGTGGAATTCATTGCCGCAGAGTGCAGTGGAGGCCGGGACGCTAAATGTCTTCAAGGCAGAAATTGATAGATTCTTGATGTTACGAGGAATTAAGGGCTACGGGGAGAATGCTGGTCAGTGGAGTTGAAATGCCCATCCGCCATGATAGATTGGCGGAGTGGACTCGATGGGCCAAATGGCCTTACTTTCACTCCTATGTCTTATGGTCTTATGGAAACAACACTGATACTGTCCGAAAGAAGAATGCTGATTACTTGACAAGTAGACTCTGGTACAGATGTTGCCATGGAAATTGCACTGGTCAGATGATGACTGTCAGTTAACTGCTAAGCTTTGTTTAATTTTTAAATCAGTCAGATTGACTTTGACTGGTCAAGCTCTACCTTGATAAATGAACCAGAAATTGACTGCGACCTGTTTTGTTGAGTTGAAATAGGCACAAAATCAGATCCTGTCTATTAACGTATATGTTTAATTCCAGTACACACAAGTGCACCACACTTTAAGCTCAACTGACAATGCTAAATTGGTACCTGCATAATTCATCCTTCATTTCTGTACTTTGGAGATGTCAAATGGATTGCCGCCCAAGAGATCATTTTGCTGATATAATCATTCTCAATACTTCGTTGCTTACTATTTAAATACCCAATCCTGATCTTTTATTTCTTCAACTCCTCAGACTTCTCTGACAAAAGACAGCATTCTATTTACCTTTTTTAATGACTTAACTTATGATAAATCCTTAGTAGAGCTTATTACCTTTTCTATGTATAATAAATATCCTGCATGTTTATTACTTTAAAACAACTGTAAGAAAGCTCAGAATCTGGAATAGACACAAGCAATGGACTGGTTGTGCTGAATGGCCGATTTCTGTTTTGCTTTTATTTCTTCTGTATAATATAAATGCACGTCATCATAATCTTTGATTATTCCCCTGCATTGTGACTTTAATATTCAATTTAATCAAACTTGACAGTGATTCATCAGGCAGACAGAAAACTGTTAGGTGAAAGCAGAGAGCTCTTGCAGTGCTACTTGAAGCATGTTGGAGCTACTACAGAAATACATTATGCTGCACTGCATCATGAGACTAAGAAGGCAATTAGAGAAATGTGAAATAGGATCAATGGGATGCATTCATCCACAATTGTGGGCAATTATACAAGAATGATTTTGAATTGTCTCTCAGAAGGCCAATGTCTGTTGTCAATCATGGTTGAAAAAACTTCTCTCCGTGCCAATTATTGACAAACTAGTACTCTCCCACAAACCTAAGAAAACATCCGCAGGGTCAGAAGACTGAAGTATGTGGCATCTGACCCAGCAGTTTGCTATTAAAGATCCAGCTGCATTGGGATTGAAAAAGCTGTGGAAATGCAATTTGCTGAAAGAACTCCTTAATGAAATTTGGCACATGTCAGTGGGTTACACCATTTGCCTTGACAGACAATGATAGAATTTCTGTTGAATTCCTGAAGAAGTAAACTCTTTTTAGGAGAGTGGGTGAAGAACAATTGAGATCTGGGAAATCAGCATCAGGAATCAAAGAATGAGTTCAGAGCTACATTTTAGAGACTAAAAGAATCACTTTCAATTGAGACAAGTATAATTTAGATGTCCCAAAGCATAGTTGAAGTTTCTATAATGAAGATGCATCAAGTGCATATAATTGCTATAGACTATTTTTTAAAAATGTGCCGAGGTAAACAAATCATTTTGTATCCAAGTGCTAAAGGCATCTTTTTTAGATTACTTACAGTGTGGAAACAGGCCCTTCAGCCCAACAAGTCCACACTGACACTCCAAAGACCAACCCACCCCACTATGGGCAATTTAGCATGGCAAATTCACCTAACCTGCACATTTTTGGACTGTGGGAGGAAACCCATGCAGACACAGGGAGAATGTACAAACTCCACACAGACAGTTGCCTGAGGTGGGAATTGAACCTGAGTCTCTGGTAGTGTGAGGAAGCAGTGCTAACCCTTGTGCCACCGTGCTGTCCATCTTGTAGTTTATTGAATTCAGAAGTGACAAAAGGGTCTATAACCAAAATAGCCACAGCATAGATTGCACTAATCAGACACAAGAAGTGATATTTTTGTGTTTAGTGGAGCTGTTTGATTGAAGAGCCTCTGTCTTCAACATATTTAAACCCAGTGAGTGTTTCAATAGAACAAGGAGATTGACCACAGCCACATTTGCTTCCTCAGTGCCTGCCTCCGTAACCAACTCATCCCACATGGACTCCAGACCACCTTTAAACCAGCAGAGTTCGGACCCGAACAGGACAAGTACAGACTACAGATTCAAAAACACCAGCAACAGTTCTCCTTCAAGATCCTCCGCTCCACGCTTGCAGCAATGCGCCGGCACGTAACCTCTCTACAGTCAGCCCTACCTCAGCTGAGGGCCACACTCTCTCAGAATTGCAAAGGACCCACTCTGTATTACATCCTCAGGAGAATTCATACTCTCAACAAACAGTATTTCAATTCCATCTCAAACATCAGAAACTGTAAGTAAAACAAACTTTTATCTACCCACCTCCATAACTAGCACTCCTCAAACATTCCCAAAGATTCCCCTGGCCTCGGAAACGACTCAGACATCAATATCCATGCGGCTGATGCAGCTACCACCCCACGCTGATTGATGATGTCACTTCCGCCCTCATCACGGCCACTTCCACAACAACTTCCGCCCCTCACAATTCCTCATGTATCACACATGATATCACGTCCGCCCCTCACATCATCGCTGATGCCCCACGCTCAATGACTTTCGCCATTCCTACTGCTGTGGTCACCACCACTTCTGCCCCCACCAGCGCCACTCACCTGCATTCTGCTGATACGCCCCCCACAGACCCCACTGTCACTATTCCCACCCCCCAGAACCCCAAGGGGAACACTACCCCTGCTCATGACTCCACCCCCATTCCCCCCACCATCACACACACTCCTGTTACTGGCTCCGACCCCATTCCCAGTTCCACACCCACACCAGATCCCAGCCCTGCCGAGTTTTCACCATCCGTCCAGACCTCCCCCTCACTGAGGACGAACGATCAGTCCTCAGCAAAGGACTGACCTTCATCCGCCTCCATCCACGCATCAATGAATTTAATACACGCCGTGGCGTTGAACAATTCTTCCGTCGCCTCCGACTCCGACCTTACTTTCACAATCAGGATTCTCACCCACCTTCCGAGGACCCCTTCGCCCACCTCCAACACACTGCATGCACCTGGACACCCCGTGCTGACCTATTACCTGCCCTCGACCTCTTCATTTCCAACTGCCGCCGGGACATTAACCACCTTAACCTGTCTACCCCCCTCCCCCACTCCAACCTCTCACCCTCATAACGCGCAGCCCTCCAATCCCTCAGCTCCAATCCCAACCTCACCATCAAGCCAGCAGATAAAGGGGGTGCAGTGGTAGTCTGGCGCACTGACCTCTATACCGCTGGAGCCAAATGCCAACTTGAGGACACCTCTTCCTACTGTCCCCTCGACCATGACCCCACCCCCCATCACCAAACCATCATCTCCCAGACCATACAGAACCTCATCACCTCAGTAGATCTTCCACCCACAGCTTCCAACCTCATAGTCCGGGAACCCCACACTGCCCGGTTCTACTTCCTTCCTAAGATCCACAAGCCTGACCACCCTGGCCGACCCATTGTATCAGCATGCTCCTGCTCCACTGAACTCATCTCTACCTACCTCGCCACTGTCCTATCCCCCCTAGTCCAGAAACTCCCCACATCCATTTGAAATACCACCCATGCCCTCCACCTCCTCCAAGACTTCCGTTTCCCCGGCCACCAACACCTCATCTTCACCATGGATATCCAATCCCTCTACACTTCCATCCATCATGACCAGGGCCTCCAAGACCTCTGTTTTTTTCTTCTCCAGACGTCCCCAACAGTACCCTTCCACCGACACTCTCATTCATTTGGCCGAATTGGTCCTTAACAATTTCTCCTTTTAATCCTCCCACTTCCTCCAGACCAAAGGGGTAGCCATGAGCACACGTATGGGCCCCAGCTATGCCTGTCTCTTTGTTGGCTACGTAGAACAGTTGATCTTCTGTAATTACACCGGCACCACTCCCCACCTCTTCCTCCGCTACATTGATGACTGCATTGGTGCCACCTCATGCTCCCGCGAGAAGGTTGAGCAATTCATCAACTTCACCAACACATTCCACCTTGACCTTAAATTTACCTGGACCATCTCTGACACCTCCCTCCCGTTCCTGGACCTCTCCATCTCCATTAATAACAACCGACTTGACACTGACATTTTTTACAAACCCACTGACTCCCACAGCTACCTGGATTACACCTCTTCCCACCCTACCTCTTGCAAAAATGCCATCCCTTATTCCCAATTCCTCAGCCTCCACCGTATCTGCTCCCAGGAGGACCAGTTCCACCATAGAGCACACCAGGTGGCCTCCTTCTTTAGAGACCGCAATTTCCCTTCCCACGTGGTTAACGATGCCCTCCAACACATCTCGTCCACATCCCGCACATCCGCCCTCAGACCCCACCTCTCCAACTGTAACAAGGACAGAACACCCCTGGTGCTCACCTTCCACCCTACCAACCTTCGCATAAACCAAATCATCCGCCGGCATTTCCGCTACCTCCAAAAAGATCCCACCACCAGGAATATATTTCCTTCCCCACCCCTTTCCGCCTTCCGCAAAGACCGTTCCCTCCGTGACTACCTGGTCAGGTCCACGCCCCCCTACAACCCACCCTCCCATCCTGGCACCTTCCCCTGCCACCGCAGGAACTGTAAAACCTGTGCCCACACCTCCTCCCTCATCTCTTTTCAAGGCCCTAAATGAGCCTTCCACATCCATCAAAGATTTACCTGCACATCCACTAATATCATTTATTGTATCCGTTCCTCCCAATGCGATCTCCTCTACATTGTGGAGACTGGGCGCCTCCTGGCAGAGTGCTTTAGGGAACATCTCTAGGACACTCGCATCAATCATCCACACCGCCCCATGGCCCAACACTTCAACTCCCCCTCCTTCACCGCCATTCCCTCACCACCAGGCGCCTGGAGGAAGAACGCCTCATCTCCCGCCTCGGAACACTTCAACCCCAGGGCATCAATGTGGACTTCAACAGTTTCCTCATTTCCCCTTCTCCCACCTCACCCAAGTTCCAAACTTCCAGCTCAGCACTGTCCCCATGGCTTGTCCGGACTTGTCCTACCTGCCTATCTCCTTTTCCACCTATCCACTCCACCCTCTCCTCCCTGACCTATCACCTTCATCCCCTCCCCCACTCACCCATTGTACTCTATGCTACTTTCTTCCCATCCCCACCCTCCTCTAGCTTATGTCTCCAAGCTTCAGGCTCACTGCTTTTATTTCTGATGAAGGGCTTTGGCCCGAAACGTCAATTTCGCTGCTGCTTGGATGCTGCCTGAACTGCTGTGCTCTTCCAGCACCACTAATCCAGACAATTCCCCTTGCCAACTTGATGACAGATAACTTAAAATCGCAGTCAGCCAAAAAAAAAGGTGATGGCCATATTTATTGGCTCTGCACCAATCAACCACACCGCCCTGTGGCCCAATATTTCAACTCCCCCTCCCACTCTGCCGAGGACATGGAGGCCCTGGGTGTCCTTCACCGCCGCTCCCTCACCATCCAACGCCTGGAGGAAAAACGCCTCATCTTCCACCTCGGAACACTTCAACCCCAGGGCATCAATGTGGACTTCAACAGTTTCCTCATTTCCCCTTCACCCACCTCACCCCAGTTCCAAACTTCCAGCTCAGCACCGTCCCAATGACTTGTCCTACCTGCCTATTTTCTTTTCCACCTATCCACTCCACCTTCATCCCCTTCCCACTCACCTATTGTACTCTATGCTAATTTCTCCCCACCCCACCCTCCTCTCATTTATCTCTTCACCCTTCAGGTAGCCTGCCTGTATTCCTGATGAAGGGCTTTTGCCCGAAATGTCGATTTTACTGCTCCTCGGATGCTGCCTGAACTGCTGTGCTTTTCCAGCACCACTAATCCAGAATCTGGTTTCCAGCATCTGCAGTCATTGTTTTTACCTCTCTGTCCTTTGTAACCTCTCTCCGTAAGGAATGGGAATTTGAGATATCACTATTTACAGACAAATATGGAGGAATGTCCTGAATTGAAAATGTAATATGTTCAAGGGTGTGGAGTTCCTGCTAATCCCCTTAAATTGTTACAGACAGAGGAGAGATTTGGTAAATTCCAAATTTCTCATCTCTCGACTGAGCAGAAGATATATTTTAGAGGAGTGTTTTAGCCTTTTGAGTCCTGTGATTTTAAGAATAGATACAAAATAGGCTTTCATGTAAATCCAAAGAAAAGATAACTTTATTTCTCACAAAGGGCAAAATGTATTTACAACAGCTACACTTCACACATCAGGATACACCACACAAGTAAATGTTATTCCAAATATGTAGGATGTAGTTAGTTTTCTTGAAGAGTTAATTTAAAAAGAGCAGTCTCTTCTAATCTATCCTCGAAATAATAGTCGAAAAGCTGCAGGCTTCAAAGTTAGATGCACTGATGAACATTGTATATGGGAGGTTTCTGGAGATGAGTTACACGTCACATAACAGAAAGTTGGCATTGCTGTAAAAGTTGATTAAACTCTGTAGTGAAGAGCTATAATCTTTCAGACATAATGAATAAGTCCCAAATCTCTGCCTAAGTTAAATTTTTTTAACAAGGTCAAAAGGTGTGGCACTGGAAAAGCATCGGATACTGCCTGACCGGCTGTGCTTTTCCAGCACCACACTTTTTGACTTTGACCTTCAGTATCTACAGTCCCCACTTTCTTCGTTTAAATAGGGACCTGCCATGTGCTGCATTGTATGGTAAAGTGGACATGTGCATAAATGTACTCTCACTAACCTTGATCAGTTCACCTTTTTAAACTCGGAATTACCTTGGGGGAAGATACAACATAACGTTATTGAACACATTTTCAATCAAAAAAAATTATCAGACTCTACTATTGTACCTTAATTAAACTCTATCAATCCCTTCACAGGACTCTCTGCAAATAGTCTTAAATCTCGAAGTAAACAGATTCAATCTACACTAACTAACTACTTCTGACTCACACTTTAGAAGATTTTCTCTCCCTCTTCATAACTTTCTACCATTCTCTTTGAACTGTTGTTTGAAAGGATTAGTAATACCCATTCAATAAGGCTAGGACAGGCTGTTCCTTGATATTTAAGAGTTGTTGATATTTCAGGATCTACAGATGTCAACTTGGACTTCCCCTCTCAATTAGGAATGGTTTTGGTCTATGGGTCATCTCACTGAGGTGGTCTTCTGGCTCTGATCAGTCTGATAATGCTCACTGTGAGGTACAAAAAGCTGAAGATGCTATGTAGCTCAGCTACTAGTTAATCATATTCTCTTTCAATGCTGTTGAATTGGGTACACAAAACAGAGTGAGCTTGGGGGCTCCAGGTTGCTCCTGTTACCCCCTCTTGCAGCCTTCTTCCTCATTCTCTGGCCTGTGCCCAATCCTAGCATTGGGTGGGGCAGGAAAATCCATTGAAATGGCTATTTTTCATATTTGGAGGTCGTAGAACATGGTTTTGAACCTTTAAATATCCATGTCTCATTATGTCTCTGGCCTCCTGCTGAGCTGAGTGCCACCAAGTAATAAGTCTTCTAACAAAGTAGATTCACTGATGGAACAAACATTAGATCATTCTAAAACAATGGCCACTAAAACGTACCCAGGCAGTTCCAGGCCTGTCTGGTTTCAGTGGGATGTTAATTGTCTAAGGCCTGGCTGCACGAATACTGTCTGTTCCGGTTTTGCAATTTGCAAATTGCAGAGTCCAGCCAGATTTAAACTTGGCTTCCATGTGTTGAGTTTTTATCCATGCTCATGAGAAAATGTCAATACTTCTATAACAACCCTGGAGGTCAAGGGTCACCTGACCACAATGGGCAAGAGATTATTTTCTTGTTCTTCACCCCCCAAGTGGCCCTGCCCAATGTCCTTCTATGTATTTCTTAACACAAGCCAGTTTCTGGTAACGTTATTGATCTTTTCCATTCTCCACACAATGATTTGATGGCTTAGCAATTCTTCAGACAATTGAGGATGGTTGTTAACCATCAAGATTCAAGACATGAATAGCTTCCATTTGTCTTTATTTGTAATTACATTATCATGATGCCAGCAAGTCTAACATATATTGTTACTTTAAGTTGGAAAAGACACCTGCCATTTACTTTATCTATACCCCTCATGATTTTATAAACCTCTATAAGGTGACCTCTCTACCTCCAGTGAAAGAAGTTCCATCCTCTCCAGCCTCTCCTTATAACTCAATCCTTCCTGGCAACCTGCTGGTAAATCTTTTCTGAACCCCATCCAGTTTATTACCTTGTGAATCTGCCATTTAAATTTGGTTATGCACACCTTCCTATTCAAAGATGGGATTGCTGGTATTTCAGGGCACTCAAACCCAGGGCAACCCAAGAAGAGTTGAGAAAGCTGTGAATTTCCATAGTTGGCTGTGCAGTAAGTCTACCTTGAGGCTCCATTACTGTGACTAAAAATTGGGGAATAATTTGATGATTTTCTTTGTACAGATACAACCAGATTTTAAAGATGGACATTACCAACACTGATGCAGTGTGAGCATTAAAATTCCCATTTAATAGCCTTATCCTAGATGTTGTTCAGGTCTTGCTGGATATAGATATGGAATGTTTCGGTATCTGAGGAGTTGTGAGTGGTGTTGAACATTGTATAATCTTAAGCAAAGATCCCCACTTGTGAGCTAATGAAGGAAGGCAGGTCATTGATGAAGCAGCTGAAGATGGTTAGGCCGACAGCACTACCCTGAGACAGATTGCTTCTGAGCCAGGAGGCCCGGTGTTCAGGTCCCATCTGCTTCAGAGATGTAATAATATCACTGGACAGATTGATTCGGAAATATCTCTACCCTGAGGAACTCCTGCAGTAGTGTCCCAGGAGTGAGATGATTGAGCTCCAACATCCACGACTGTCTTCTGTTGTGCTAGGTCTGACTCCAACCATTTACTCTTCTGACTCCCAGATCTCAGTTTTGTTAAGGTTGTTTGAAGCCACACTCAGACCCCTAATGCCTTGATGCCAAGAGCAATCATTCTCACATTATCTCTCAAGTTCAACTCTTTTGCACATATTTGAACCAAGGTTTTAATGAGGTCACAAGCTCAGTTGCCCTGTAATGACCCAAAATGAGTGTCAGAGAGCAGATGACTGCTGAACCAATGTTACTTATTAGCACTGTTTATTGCATATCCATATTTGCCATATTAATTAAATAAAAGGCCCAGACAGGTGTGAGATTATTGGATTTAGTAGCAAAATAAACATCTGTTACAAGGTCATATTAACCACCTGCATTACAAGTGATAGCTTTTAATATGCAAACTGTTGACTCAAGTTGGGAACTAATTTCATTACGGAGTTCTTTGTCCATTTTGGAAATGCTATTAGTAATTATTCAAGGCAATGGGAAACAGGGGAAAAAAAATATAAGTGGCATCCTCACATGGTGAGACATAACTATCAGCTTGGCAGAAACATTAGAAGCACCAAACGTAATGATTATAATAGATAGCAATTAGTAAGACCTTAATAAGCATCTTGGATAGTTTTAATTTCCTTTGAAAAGTTCCTTTGTAATGTTGAATAGGAAACCACAATTTCAATTTGAACAATAGCCAAATAAATAACTGCTCCTCGGATGCTGCCTGAACTGCTGTGCTCTTCCAACACCACTAATCCAAAATCTGGTTTCCAGCATCTGCAGTCATTGTTTTAACCCAAATAAAAAGCATAGCCATGATCACAAAGCCAGTGTATTAGTCAGTATTAACCATTTTCAGTTTGCTACAGGTGTGAACTACCTATAGTCGTGATGGTTCAGAAGATGTGATAATTACTATTGATTTTCCATTTCTCAGTGGGATGAAATGCAAACAGCAGGTTTTTTATCCTTTAGATTGAACGCAATGTGGTTCAAATTGCATGGTCAAAACTGTCATCTTTTTCATTAAAAAAAAATTCCTCCTGCATGTACTGTTTCTCCTTGGTATGTAAACACATTCCATTTCTCCGAACCTCTATACACACAGGAAACTTGCCCGAGTCCATTCTATGAGAAAGTGAATTCAGTCTATTCATGGTAACTGGTTAGTTGGAGAGTATCCTCAGGACACATGAAAGACTGGACAAAGACAACAAGGCATGACGAGAAAACACTAGCTGATTCCCTTCTCTTAAGAGCATGGTAAACCAATTGGATTTTGATGAAAATCTGGTAGTATTTTCTCCCTGATTAATTGCGATCAGTTTTGTTATTTTGCAAAGATGATTTGAGCTCACAATTTGAGATTTTAACTTGGTATTATTACCACAACACTACTTTACCTGGTGAAAACTTCTTTTGTCAAACATTCTGCAATTTGTTACTGAAAGTTCAGCCACTTTCTGAGGCAGAATTACTGGGCTATCTTCCTTTATAGCCAAGCTCTATAATTGCATACCTAATACGATATATATATATATTTGAATACCTGGAACAGCATGGTAAAATAGGGCAAAGTCAGCATTTATTTCACTAAGAAGTCTCACAAATCTGTTAGAATTCTTTGAGGAGGTAACAAGCAGGTTAGATTAAGGAGTGCTAATGGATGTTACCTATCTGGACTTGCAGAAGGCCTTTGAAGAGGGGCGGCACAGAAGGCAGCAGAGTAAGGTATGGGCCCATGGTGTTAGAGGCAAGGTGCTAGCATGGATAGACATTTGACTGTCTGAAAGAAAGCAGAGAGTGGGGATAAAAGGGTCCTTCTCAGGATGGCAACTGGTGACTAGTGATGTTCCACAAGGGTCAGTGTTGGGTCCGCGACTATTCACGTTGTATGTTAATGATCTGGATGTAGGAACTGAGGGCATTCTGGCTAAGTTTGCAGATGATACAAAGATAGGTAGAGGGACAGGTATTGTAGAGAAGGCGGAGAGGCTGCAGAAAGATTTAGACAGGTTAGGAGATTTGGCAAAGAAGTGGCAGATGAAATACAATGTAGGCAAGTGGGAGGTCATGGACTTTGGGAAAAAGGATACAGGTGTAGACTATTTTCTAAATGAGGAGAAAATTCAGAAATCTGAAGTGCAAAGGGACTTGGGAGTTCTAGTCCAGGTTTCTCTTAAGGTGAATGGCAGTTAGGAAGGCAAATACAATGTTGTCATTCATCTCGAGAGGACTAGAATATAAAAGCAGGGATGTATTTCTGAGACTTTATAAGTCTCTGGTCAGATCACACTGAGAGTATCGTGAGCAATTTGGGGCCCCATACCTCATGAAAGATGTATTGGTCCTGGAGTGGGTCCAGAGGAGTTTCACCACAATGATGCCTGGAGTTCACATATGTCAGGGCTTAACATATGAGGAATGCTTGAGCACTCTGGGATTATACTCAATGGAGTTTAGAAGGATGAGGGGGTGGCGGGATCTGATTGAAACTTACAGAATATTGAATCGCCTGAATAGAGTGGACATAGGGAAGATATTTCCATTGGCAGGAGAGAGGAGGACCCGAGGGCATAGCCTTAGAGGAAAGGGAAGACCCTTTTAGAATGGAGATAAGGAGAAACTTTTTTAGCCAGACATGGAACTCATTGCCACAGACGGCTATAGAGGCTACGTTGTTGAGTACATTTAAAACAAAAATACATAAGTTCTTGATTGCCAAGGGAGAAAGTGGGAAAATGGGAATGAATGGTAGAGCAGACTTGATTGGCCAAATAGCCGAACTTCTGCTCCTGTGGTCTTATGGAATGCCTGGTGTTTGTGGAAGCTGTGTGACTGTGGCAAATAATTTTAAGCAGACCCCTGTTTTTCTTCTTACGTTGGGATTTTGGAGTCTGTACCTCAGATATTTCATGAGTTAATTTGGCTCTGGTTCAGATCTATATTTAATTATATTTAAAAGTAATCAGTAAACTAAAGGCTTTTGCCAGTGCTACAATAAACTTGACAGAAAATCTGAATTGATGACCTTTTTTACTGCAGGCCATTCTCATACAAAAACTAAACAGGAAAGTCTGCATACCATATACCCGTCACTACATAAAGTACCATAGCCTTTCAGCTGTAATGATTTTAAACTACTTGAATCTCCATCAATTCTTTGTAGCATGCCTATTACCAAAAATATATTAAAATCTATAGAATACAACCAAATTAACTAAATATAGTGATGAGTTAACATGTTTTATTGTGCAATATATAATTTATGAGTCTTTTGATGTACACAGTCACAACATTAAAAAAAAATCAATACTATGGAAATGTGAACTATTAAATCTTTAACAATTGAAAATGTAAGAACTGGGAGCATGAATATGCAATTCAACCCCTCAAGTCTGCTTACGGAATATTGAATGGCCTGGACAGAGTGGGCATTGGGAAGATATTTCCATTGGCAGGAGAGATGAGTTCCCAAGGAGTAAACTATCCTAGATCTGGTTCTGTGTAATGAGATAGGAATAATTAATTACCTTATAGTTAGGGATCTTCTTGGAAGGAGCACTCACAGTATGGTTGAATTTAGAACACAGATGGAGAGTGTGAAGATAAAATCCAATTTAACCTAACCATAACTAGGGTCCTGTGCTTAAATAAGGGAGACTACAAAAGGATGAGGGAGGACTTGGCTAAAGTAGACTGGAAACAAAAACTTTATGGTGGGATTATTAACAATCAGTGGAGGTCATTCAAAGCAATTGTTCAAAGTGCTCAGCAAAAGTATATTCCAGTGTAAAGGAAGGATGATAGGAAAAGGGATAATCCAGCATGGGGATCTAAGGAAATATGGGAGGCTATCAAATTGAAAGAGAAGGCATACAAAGTGGCCAAGAAGAGTGAGAAACTAGAAGATTGTGAAAGTTTTCAAGATCAACAGAAAACCACAAAAAGAGAAATAAAGAAAAATAAGATAGGGCATGAGAAAGAAAAACTAGCACAGACTACAAAGAGAGATTGCAAAAGTTTCTGTAAATATATAAGATGAAAAGAGTGGCTAAAGTAAATGTTGGTCCCTTAGAGGATGAGAAGGGGCATTTAGTTATGGGATATGATGAAATGGCCAGAGCATTGAATAGATATTTTGTATCAGTCTTCACAGTGGAGCATACTAACAACATGCCAGTAATTGACAAAGAGACAAAGGTGGGTGGGATCTGGAAACAATCATTATCACAGAAGAGGTAGCATTGGGCAAACTAATGGAGAGAAGAATAGACAAGTTTCCTGGCCCTCATGGAATGCATCTCATAGTACTACATGAAATGGCAGGAAAAATAGCAAGTGCATTTGTGGTAATTTTCCAAAATTTGCTGGACTCTGGGGCAATTCCAGCAGATTAGAAAATAACAAATGTGATGCTATTGTTAAAAAGACAGGTAGACAAAAGATGGGGAATTATAGACCAGTTGGCTTAACTTCTGTAGTAAGGAAGGTGCTTGAGTCTATTATCAAGGAAGAAATAGCAAGGCATCTAGATAGAAATTGTCCTATTGGGCAGGTGCAGCATGGGTGCATGAAGGACAGGTCATGCTAACTTATCTTTTGGAATTCAATGAAGAGATTACTAATACGGTGGACAACGGGGACCCAGTAGATGTGGTGTACCTAGATTTCCAAAAGGTGTCACACAAGAGGCTGCTGCATAAGGTAAAGATGCATGGCATTACGGGTAAAGTATTAGCATGGATAGAGGATTGGTTGACTAGCAGGAAGCAAAAAGTGCGGATAAATGAGTGCTATTCTGGTTGGCAATCAATGACTAGTGGTGTGCCTCAGGAAACAGTGTTGGGACCATAATTATTAACAATTTACACAGATGATTTGGAGATGGGGACCACGTGTCATGTATCTTAGATGTCACTGAGATAAGTGGTAGAACAAAGTGTATAGAGGACTGTGAAACTTTGCAGAGGAACATAGATACTTCATGTGAGTGGGAAAAGGTCTGTCAGATGGAATACAATGTTAATAATTGTCAAGTCATCCCTTTTGGTAGGAGTAACAGTAAAAAAGGCTATTACTTGAATGATAAAAAGTTGCAGCATGCTGCTGTGCAGAGGGACCTGGGTGTCCTTGTGCATGAATCACAGAAGGTTAGGTCGTAGGTACAACAGGTAGATCAGAAGGCAAATGGAATTTTGACCTTCATTGCTGAAGGGATTGAGTTTAAAAGCAGGGAAGTAATATTGCGGCTGTACAAGGTGCTGATGAGGCCACATCTAGAGTATTGCATGCAGTTTTGGTCTCCTTATTTGAGAAAGGACATACTGGCACTAGAGGGTGGCAGAGGTGGTTCACTAGGTTGATTCTGGAGTTGAGGGAGTTGGCTTATGAAGAGAGACTGAGTAGATTGGGATTATATTAATTGGAATTTAGAAGAAAAGGGTTGATCTTATAGAAACATATAAAATTATGAAGGGCATAGATACAATAGACATAGAGAGGATGTTTTCACTGGTGGGTGAAACTAGGACAAGAGGGCATAGTCTCAAAATTAGGTGGAGCAGATTTAGGACTGAGTTGAGAAAGAACCTCTTCATCTAGAGGGTTGGTAATCTATGGAATTCACTGTCTAGTGAAGTGGTTGATGCCACTTCCGTAAATATTTTTAAGGCTAAGGTAGATTTTGTTTGAACAATGAAAGAATTAAGGGTTATGGACAGAGCGCAGATAAGTGGAGCTGAGTCCATGAAAGATCAACCATGGTCTTATTGAATGGCAGAGCAGGCACGAAGGGCTAGGCGGCCTACTCCTGCTCCTAGTTCTTATGTTCTTGTGTAACATTTCACAAATATGAAGATTTACAGAAGCAAAGTTGTTCATTTCAAGTAACATTGAACGTACTATGGCATCATGCCTGTGGGATATTCTAAAAACTTTTGCTAATTTTGAAGTATTTAGAAATGCAGTCTCTGTTCTAACATGGATATATGCTACATACATATGTACATAATTAAATATCAGGATGATAATGGCAGGATAATCCATTTTAGTGATGGTGGTTATGTGAACTCCTCTGTTCTTCAAATTCTTTTTATTCATTTGTGAAATGTGAGTGTTTCTGGCTGGGCCAGCATTTATCGTCGGTCCCTAGTTGCTCTTGAAAAGGTGGTGGTGAGCTGCCTACTTGAACCACTGCAGTCCACCTGCTGTAGGTTGACCCATAATGCCATAAGGGAGGGAATTCCAGAATTTTGATCCAGCAACACTGAACGAATGGCAATATATTTTCAAGTCAGATGGAGTGTGGCTTGGAGGGATCTTGAAGGTGGTGCTGTTCCCAGGTATCTGCTATCCTTGTCCTTCTATGTGGAAGTGGTCGTGGGTTTGGAAGGTGCTGTCTAAGGATCTTTGGTGAATTTTAGCAGTGCATCCTGTAGATAGTGCACACTACTGCTACAGTAGTGGACAGAGTGGATGCCTGTGAGTGTGGTACTAATCAAGCAGACTGTTTTGTCCTAGAAGGTATCAAGCGTTTTGAGTGTTGTTGAAGCTGCACTCATTCAGACAATTTGGGAGTATTCCATCACACTCCTGACTTCGGGGATAGTCCATCACATTCCTGACTTGTGCCTTCTAGATAATGGACAGGCTTTAGGGAGGCAGGAGGTGAGTTACTCACTGCAGAATTCCTAGACCCTGACCTGTTTTCATAGCTACTGTGTTTATGTGATGACTCTAGTTGAGTTTCTGGTCAATTGTAACCCCCAGGATGTTGATAATGTGGGATTCAGTGATAGTAACACCATTGAATGTCATAGGGTAGTGGTTAGATTGTCTTTTATTGGTAATAGTCATAACCTGGCATTTATACACTGAAGTAATGCTATAAAATCAGAAAAAGACTATGGGATCTCCTTTTAGTGTTGTGTGCACCATTACAACAGTGCCTCAGTATTGCATTGAAATATTATGTTGTACAAAATGCTTAATTGAAATGTCAAGCATATTCATAAGCTGCGACTCAGAGTAGGTTACTCCTCTTGAGTCAAGATTAAAGTGTATTCATGTACTGACTAATCTTTCCTGTAGTCAGAAACATAATGAAAGGAAAAAGATAGGCAATTTAATCTATAAGTCCAGTGTGTTGCTGGAAAAGCACAGCAGGTCAGGCAGCATCCGAAGAGCACAAGAGTCAACATTTTGTGCAAAGCCTTTCATCAGGAAACTTCCTGAATGTTGACTCTCCTGCTCCTTGGATGCTGCCTGACCTTTTGTGTTTTTCCAGCGCACACTCTCGACTCCAGTCTCCAGCATCTGCAGTCAACATAATTTATGACATAATTTCAAAATTAAGAAAAAGTTAGTAGAGAAGAAAAGGAATGTAAATTGATTGAAATTTTCTGGTCAAGTCGATGGGAGTTTGTATACAGGAAGAACATTTAATTAGCAGTTGGTGTTTTTCTCAACCCTGTAACCATCTCACTTCCATCTGAATAATGTGCTAGACAGAAGAATTTACCTTGCCTCTAATTGAGACCCTTAAGTGGCCAAATTATGACAACGTAAGAGCCTTATCCACTTCTGTTGACATGCACCCAAATGTAGGATGACTTGTCACCAAATGGCACACCCAGCAGCAAAAGTGTGCACCCACTGTGTTACCTCTAAAAAAATCCATCGATCAATGGTACTCAGTGCTTGATCAAGATCCAGGATGCTCGGACGAGGGAGCTTGCAGAGTGCCCCTCCCTTCGCTTCCAGCTCCATTCATCGTGCCACTCAGCCCAGCTTCTTCTCATGTTACTGTGCCTGTGGCCTGGGTTGCTTCATGATCCTTGGACTCTGGTGGATATTTTTCCAGCAACAGCCATTGCCTCTCCTGTGATATTACTCAACATTAGAGCTACCCCTCTTTGGTTGACCAACAGCTCTAAGTAGCAGAGACTTCTTCTCCTGGAATCTTGATTTCAAGGGTTGATCCCTTGATGGCTTTACTATTGCTTGATTGGTATGTGGTTTAGTGTCTATCTGGTTACTTACAATTTGAAAATATTACCAATTTTATTAATGCATTACAAAAAACCGTCAGTTCAATTGCCTTAGTCTTGAAGTCATAGTCATAAAGTCATAGAGATGTACAGGGTGGAAAAAGACCCTTTTGTCCAAATCATCCATGCTGACCAGATATGCTAACCTCATGTAGCCGTTTTGGCCAGGATTTGGCCCATATCCCTCTAAACTTTTCCTATTCATGTTGTAACAGTATCAGCCTTCACCACTTCCTCTGTCAACGCATTCCATTCATGCACCACCCTCTTTGTGAAAATGTTGCTCCTGAGGTCCCTTTTAAATTTTTCCCCTCTCATCCTAAACCTATGCTCTCTAGTTCTGGACTCCCCGACCCCAGAGAAAATACTTTGCCTATTTACCCTATCCATGCCCCTCATGATTTTATAAACCTCTATAAGGTCACCCCTCAGCCTCTGATATTCCAGCTTATTTTAATTGCAGCAAGGTTGGAGAGAATGAGGGCCAGGGCTGCTGGGAAGGTAAGCAAACCATTTAAAAAGCTTACCTCGGGAATCTGTGGCCTCCATTTTAATTGCAGTGAGGGCGGAGAGAGCGAGGCCCAGGGGCCTGGTGGGAAGGTAAACAAACCTTTTAAAAAGCTGATTCATTCAGGCAGCAGCCAAGCATGAGATACTACCCGTAAAGTATCTCCCACCTGTCCTCCTCCTCTAATCGAAACAAATGACTCTGTGGTGTGTTGATAAGGTAAGAATTTTCTGTTTTATTTTATTGTATGATTGATAAAAGAAAACTTCTTTTTTCTTTTTCTTAACTTTAGTCTCAACTTAGGTAAAGCTTAAGATTAAAAATGGCAGGAGATCTCAGCCTCATGTCATGCTCTTCTTGCTCAATGTGGGAGCTCAGGAACACAGCTGATGTCCCTGGCTCCTTCATGCACAAGAAGTGAGTCCAGTTGCAGCTCTTGTCTGATCACATGACAGCTCTGGAGCTGTGGATGGACTCACTTTGGAGCATACTTGATACTGAGGAGTTCGTGGATAGCACGTTTAGTGAACTGGTCACACCACAGATTGAGATTGCTGAGTGAGAAAGGGAATGGCGCCCAAAAGGCAGAGAAAGACAGTGCAGGTGTCCCCTGCGGTCATCTCCCTCCAAAACAGGTATACTGTTTTGGATATTGTTGGGGAGATAGCTCACTAGGGGAGGGCAATAGAAGCCAGGATCATGGCACAGTGGCTGGCTCTACTGTTCTGAAGAGAGGGAAAAAGAGTGAAAGGGCTATAGTCACAGGGGATTCAATTGTAAAGGGGACTGTCAGAGAATACAGCAGAATATAGATAGATTGGAGAGTTAGGCAGAAAAATAGCAGATGGAGTTCAATCCAAACAAATGGGTGGTGATGCATTTTGGAAGATGCAATTCAAGAGCGAGCTGTACAGTAAATGGAAAAGTCCTGGGGAAAATTGATCTCGGTGTTCAGGTCCATTGTTCCCTGAAGATGGCAATACAGGTCAGTAGAGTGGTTCAAGAAGGCATAAGGCATGCTTTCCTTCACTGGATGGTGTACTGAGTATAAGCATTGGCAGGTCATGTTATAGCTGTATAGGATTTTGATTCAGACACATTGGAATACTGCAAACAGTTGTGGATATGACATTACAAAAAGGATGTGGATTCTTTGGAGAGGGTGCAGAGGAGGTTCACCAGAATGTTGCCTGGTATGAAGGGTGCTAGCCAAGAGAAGAGTTGTATAGATTAGGATTATTTTCATTGTAAAGAAGGCGGTTGAGTGGGGACCTGATTGAGGCCTACAAATCATGAGAGGTGTGGTTAAGTGGATAGCAAGAAACTTTTTGGCAGAGTGGAGGATTCAATTACTGGGGTCATGAGTTCAAAGTGAGAGGGGAAAGGTTTAGGGGAGATATACGTGGAAAGTTCTTCACACAGAGGGTGGTGAGTGCCTGGTATGCGTTGCCAGCAGAGGTGGTAGGGGCAGGAATGATAGCATAATTTAAGATGTATCTGGACAGATACATGAATGGGCAGGGAGCAAAGAGATACAGATCCTTAGAAAATAGGCAGCAGGTGTTAGATAGAAAATTTGGATTGGCGTAGGCTTGGACGGCCAAAGGGCCTGTTCCTGTGCTGTAATGTTCTTTGTTCTTTATTCGGCCTCTCCCTCTAGTTCAAATCCTCCAACCCTAGCAACATTCTTCTAAATATTTTCTGAACTCTTTCAAGTTTCACAACATCCTTCCAATGGGAGGGAGACCAGAATTGCACATAATATTCCAAAAGTAACCTAATCTGTGTGTTGTACAGTCATAACATGACCTCCCAACTCCATGTACTCAATGTATTGACCAATAAAGGAAAGTGTACCAAACACCTTCTTCATTATCTTATTTGTGCACTAGCTGCCTACTCCTCCATTTCCTGGAATTGACCCAACTAGCTGACTGTATTTGTGGCTTTTTTCCCCCTGCTTTAACTGCCATCCATCACATCCCTTTGCTTCTATAAATTCCTTATTGTCTCAAACTGCTCCACCTGATCCATGTGATCTGATACAGTTCGCAACCAATGACACTTCCTACAGACATAATCATCAGCAACTTGGAAACCCTCCCTAAACTCCCTCATCCGACAGGAAGAGTACATTACTCTACTAAAGGCCATTTTGCTCCTTCACAATCTAGACCCAAAAAATAGCATCATCTTATTGCTCTCAAAAAACTGCTCAGGCTAACTTAATACTTATGGCTCACATTTTTGAAATTAATCAAGAGGCAGATCCCAATAAAACATGATCAAGACGGAACCTACTCTACTCACTATTGTAGATTTACAGCAAGGCTACATTTAAAAACTGTGCACTCATCTGTTCCTGCACTGTGAGGCTTCCTCCAAGCTCAGCTGTGAATTTCACTGTGTGATAATTTTTCCTTGGAAGCACTCCAAAGTTCAGCGATACTTGAATTCAAACAGCAAATCCACTGTCACGTCAGACAGCAGTGTAGGTTTCTTTCTCTGACCATGTGGTCACTCCCTTTGTCTGTTTTTCTCCTTTTTAAAGTGCCATCGATTTGCCCCCCAAAGTTCCAAAACAATGCAGCAGTATATAAAACAGTAATCTACAAAGTGTTAGCAAAATGGCAGGAGAATTGTTTTGGAGTAGTTTCCTTGTCACTACATTACTATCAGTCAGGGTAATTCTGTGGGTTCACCAGTATTTTGTAGACTTTAACATGTGTGGGGGGCACTTCCCACGACTTCATCCTCAAAGATGAGACCTTGGTCATGAAGGTACATCCAATAATCCGTCTGCAGAGGTTTCTCCTCTGACCCCAGTTACTGGCCAGCTTGCCTGTCTAATTTATTAATTTTCTATTACACCTCTGAGAATACATTTACATTCAGGCCTTTCTCAGGGAACCTTGTGAGACTAATCTCACAGTTGCAAGCGTGGGTCTGGAACATTCATTTTATCCTGATACTGGGGTCCTGAATCCTGGTCGGAAAATTCTGCTCCTTCTAAAGTAAAACCAATATTAGTAATGGTTCTGAAATAAACTTGTACTCACAGTGTGGGAACAGTCTTTCAAATCACACAGAAACAAAAACAGAAATTGTTGGAAAAGCTCAGCAGGTTTGGAGGCATCTGAGAAGAGAAACCAAAGTTAACGTTTCGGGTTGGTGACCCTTCCTCGAATTGATGGTAGCTAGGAAAATGGTGGTTTAATGCAGAAGATGGGATGGAGAGAAGGGATAAGGAGTAAACAATAGGTGGGGATCGACCCCAAAGCGAGAGAAGAACAGTTGGACAGACAATGGTGTCATTAACAATCTGGCTGGGAGGGTGAATAGTTATTAATGGAGACTGTTTGTGGCTAACAACAGGTAGTGTATAATGACAGACTATGTGATAACAAGGCCTGGTGTTTGTGGGGTGGGGGATAGGACATGGGGGAGTTCAGGTGCTCAAATATTGAACTTGATATTGAGTCTGGAGGGCTGCAGAGCCCCCAAGAGGAAAATGAGGTGCTGTCCTTCCAGCTTGTGCTGATCTTCGCTGAAGCACTGCAGTAAGCCTGAGAGAGAGAGGCTGGCCAGGGAGCAGGGTGTTGTGTTAAAGTGACAAGCAACTGGAAACTCGGGGTCAGTTCTGCGGGCAGAACGTAGACGGTCAGCAAAGTGGTCACCCAGCCTATGCTTTGTTTCCCCTGTGTAGAGGAATCCATATTGTGAGCAGCGAATGCAGTAGGCTCAATTGTGAGAACTGTAAGGTAAAGTTCTGCTTCAACTAGAAGATGTGTTTGGGCCCTTGGATACTCAGGAGACAGGAGGTAAACAGGCAGGAGTTACACTTTCAACGGTTGCAGGGGATAGTGCTGTGGGGCTCTCGGGAGATGTTGAGAGTGAAGGAAGAGTGGAATAGGGTGTCCCAGAGTGAACGATCAATGTGGATGGTGTACAAGAGAGGGGAGATGAATATGTACCTTCTGGTGGCATCTCACTGGAGCTGGTGGAAATGGTGGTTGATAATCTTCTAGAAGTGGGTGCTGATGAGATGGTAGGTAAGGACAAGGGGAACCTGTTGCTGGGGGGAAGAGAGAGTGTGAGGGTGGAAGTGCGGGAGATGGTTCTGACCTAGTTGAGGCCCCTGTCGACAATAGTGCTGGAGAATCCTCAGCTGAAAAAGAAGATGTACATTTTGGAATTTCCCTTGTCGAAGTTGGCCTCATCAGAACAAATGTGAATGAGAGGGAGGAACTGAGAAAACAGAATGGAGACTTTACAGGAAACAGTGTGTAAGAATAAATAGTTCATGTAGCTTTGCGAATCGGTGGGTTTATAGTGGGTATTAGTGGCTGGTTTATCCCCAGAAATAGAAAGACAGCTATTGAGGAAGGGAAGGGAGGAGTCAGAGATGGATCAGGTAAAAGTGAGGGCAGGGTGGAAATTGGAAGCGAAATCAAAGTACTTTTCCAATTCTGGATGAGAAAGGGAAGCAGCACTGATGATATCATCGATATATTGGAGAAAGAGTTATTATTGGGGGCCAGAATAGAACTTGAGCAGGGAATATTCCACCGTCCTCATGAACAGACAGGCATAAATGGGACCCTTGTCCATATCCATGGCCACCCCTCTAACCAGAAGAAAATGAGAGGAATTAAAAGAGAAGTTTTTTGTGGTGAGGTTGAGCTCAGCCAGGCAGAGGAGGGTGAGGATAGTTCAGGCCTTTGCTCCAAGAAGAAGTGGAGAGCCCTGAGACTATCCTTTGATCTGTATCCCTCTCAGAGATAAGTTCTATGGGGCAGGAACAGTCTGAAACAATAGGTCTGCCTGGGTAGTCCTGTTTGTGGATTTTTGGAAGGAGGTAGGAGTGAGGTGTGTGGGTACGGAGGCAGTGGGGGGGCATCGCCAGATGGAACGAGGTTAGTGATTGTAGTTGATACAATGACCTGATATGCCATTGTAGGGTCATGGTCCAGGGAAGATAGGAAGAGGTATCTGAGAGTTGATGCCCAGCCTCTGCAATGTAGAGGTCAGTCTGCCAGACTACAACAGTCCTACCCTTATCCGCAGGCTTAATAACAAAGTCAGGGTTGAATTTAAGCACACAGGGTGCAGTCATTTTGGAGGGAGATAGGTTGGATTGGGGTGAGGGGGATGCAGAGAAATTGAAGCAACCGATGTCATGTCAACAGCTCTCAATGTCTGGTCGAGTGCAGGATAAAGGCCAGAAGGAGGGGTCCAGTTGGAGGGCAAGTGTTGGAGCTGGGCAAAGGAGATCTGGGACATGGAGAGGACCTTTGATCAAAGAAATGGGCATGGAGACAAAGATGACGGAAGAATGGTTCAACATCATGTTGACCCTGAAAATCTTTCAGGTGGGGACGCAGAGGGATAAAGCTGAGACCTTTCACCATGTACAGAACATTCAGCATTGGAGAGCGGAAGGTTAGGAGGGGATGGTGAATACCCGACAGGAGGTCGGGTTGGGGGACAGGATGGAGTCACAGGGAAGGGGAGTGGATGAAGATTCCAGAAGGCCATGGGTACCTTTGGGTTGTTTCACATTGTGGGCCTTGATGCCTGAAAGTAAAAGAAGAAATTTCTTGTTAGACGGTGCATGAGGTAGAGGATGAAGTGGAACTGCGGGGTGGTGTAACCCTGAGCCAGCGTGTTGAGGTGCTGTTGGAGAGAGAGTTTAAGAGTGTGCATGTGACACCACATGGCACTGAGTGAGGATGTCAGGATACGGCGAGAGAAGCTGTCTGTGAAACACTGAACATCACGGAGAGACCTGTGATCCTGTGAATCACACAACTCTACTTTTGCATCATAAGAATAGGGAAATAAAAATAATTTTCTGGAGGGCAAGGGTTCAGGGTATTGATTACACTATTTGATTCCATCATTTGTTAATTACATTTGAAGTTAATCATAAACAAAGATACATAGTAATGAGCTACACTTCAAATGTATGAATTGCATTAAATATAGTGTGGTCTCTCGTTTTCCCCTTTCTATTAGTTCCTCAGCAGCAATATGTTAAACTACATATCAGAGGAGCCAATATAATGGCAAATGCTAATGAAGTATTTTCTTAACTCAAGTTCAGTCTTTGTTGGATGCTTTATAATTTTTTAATCTATCGATGTATTTTCTAAGAAAACATTCTGAAGCAATCAGAACATCTCAGAAATTATAAAATTTTGCATAATGTTTAAAATCAATGAAATTTAATAGCATTTCAAATTATTCCATTTCTTTTCCTATAATGTAGAATGGCAAGTTCATTTTTCATTAATCAATTTAGCGACTGTGTTTCTATCGAACATGGAACCACAGGTAAATAAGACTTATTCATTAGTTAAACAATTGTTGTCACTTCAAAAATATATTGCTGATCATGATATTTGCTTAACTTCCTCTCCTGCTCTTGTTCAGATGTAAGTCATTTCACAGATATTGGAAGGCCTGCAGTTTGTTTTCTTTACATTTCTTCATGGACAAAGAGTGTATGAAAGTTTGTTGTCATTGGTTGCAGGCCAGTTGTGGCCAGTCAGACTGTGACTGGCAACTTCTGCCACAACAGCTGCAAATGTAGTAGTGACTGCTCAGGGCAATTAAATCTGTCTTTCTGCCCCTTTTCTCTTTTGTGCTGTTTACAACAAAATCTTGAAGGTCTCCACAGCATTTATGATGTAGCATCTCCAGGAATCGCGATCTGTTGCCTACGCCTCCCACTGATAATGATTGATATGTCCATAAAGGCAGATTTCTTCAGGGAGTCATTGAAATATTTGCATTGGAGCCTCTGTTCCATTTACTGGCAGTCAGCTCTACATAGAACACAATTTTGGGCAGGTAACAGTTACCCATATGGCAATGTGACCCACTCAATGCAGTTAGCTTTGCAGGATCATGGCCGTGACACTGGTGATGTTGGCTGTTTATAATGCAGTCCATCCAATGGATCTTGAGGATTCTGCTGTGCTGGTGCAAATGAAGTTGCTCTAAAAGGCATATCTGTGGTGGTACAGCAACAATGACTTGATGGAATAAAGGTAGTAATATGGATAATGGCATAGTCTATGATTTTTCACGCTCATTTGTAGAGTTGACCAAATTCGCTGTTTTCTATTGAAAGCTGATGATCCATTTCCTTGTCTGTGCTAGCATTAATCAAGGTGACATGCCTTA